>NC_080716.1:21479900-21687400 GCF_019097595.1 Hemibagrus wyckioides | reverse complement strand
ACCTACTACCAGCTCAGCCTTACTCCCAGACGAGCTAAATCACTCCCATGCTTGTTTTTGAAAAAGGGAGGATGGAGCCCATGCTCAAGGCTGAGCTACTTCCAGACGAGCAGCCACTCACTCGCTCCACCTTGGAAGTGTGTGCTACTCTGAGTAGGGTCAATGCATGTAAAGCAGCTGGCCCCGATGGCATCCCTGGCTGGGTGTTTAGAGCCTGTGCAGAACAACTGACTGGAGTCTTCACTGACATCTTTAACCTGTCCGTAGCTCAGGCAGTTGTACCCACCTGCTTTAAGTCAGCTACCATCGTGCCTGTGCCTAAGCACTCTGCTGCAGTGACACCCAGTGACTTTCGTCCGGTCGCACTCACCCCTATCATGTCAAAGTGCTTCGAAAGACTGGTCCTCACCACCTCCAAGAATGTCTACCTCCCACTCTGGATCAACACGGTCAACAGAGTGCGCCATCTCCACAGCGCTTCATTCTGCTCTGACTCACCTGGACACCTCCAACACTTAAGTCAGGATGCTGTTCACTGACTTTAGTTCAGCATTTAACACAATCAGCCCGTCCAAGCTAATCTTCGATCAGTGGTAATGAAGAAGCATCCAGAAGGTGCTTCAGGTGTCTTAGTGCCTGAGAAATAGCTTCTTCGCTGTGTCTGTTTCGTTACTGAACAGCTGATCACACTGATACACTGTAATATCTGTGTACATTTACTTTACTTCACTGTTATTCACCTGGCATCTTTGCACTATAGAAATTAAAAACTGGTTTTGCACTACCGTACATTTTTATCCTGTACATAACAATATGTATAATATACACATACCCATCTGTATATCTTGTTTAGCATGTTAATTCTTAACATATCTTCATTACTATACATTGATTGTACATACATACTGTATATAGATCTTTTTTTTATACCTATTTATAATTCCTACTACACCTCTACAAAAGACATCAATTCTTCTGTACCTATCACCCCATAGCTGTATATCTTTATTGTAAGTTACTGTAAATATACCTCTTATGCATTTCTGGCTGGATGCTAACTGCATTTTATTGGCTCTGTACATGTACTCGGCACAATGACAATCTAATCTAATCTAATCTAATCTAATCTAATCTAATCTAATCTAATCTAATCTAATCCAATCTAATCTAATCTAATCTAATCTAATCTAATCTAATCTAATCTAATTATCCTGCTGAAGGGGTCCACTGCATTTAAAGAATACTGTTGCTATGAAGGCGTGTACTTGGTCTACAACAATGTTTAGGAAGGTGGTGAGTGTCAAATTAACATCCACATGATGCCAGGACACAAGCTTTCCCAGCAGAACATTGCCCAGAGCATCACACTGCCTCTGCAAGCTTGCCGTCTTCTTATAATGCATCCTGTTGCCATTTTATCCTCAGGTAAGCAACACACACACCTGGCTGTACACATAATAGATGCTCACGTGACCATTGTAGGTGCTTTCAGTAGTGGATATGGATCAGCATGGACAATGTGACCAGTCTGCTGCTACACAGCCCCATGCACAGACTGTGATGCGCTCTGTGTTTTAACACCTTCCTATTATAGCCAGCATTAACTTTTTCAACAATTTGAGGAACAGTAGCTCTTCTGTGGGATCGTACCAGATGGGCTAGCCTTCGTTCCCCACAGGTATCAATGAATGTTGAGCACTCGTGATCTTCAGACGCTTGTAGATGCTTTGATCAAGTCATCTAGCCATCATTATTTAGCCCTTTTCAAATATATGACATAAATATATAAATATATCCCACTACAGGTGCCACTGTAACGAGATAATCAATGTTATTCACTTCTTGTCACTGGTTTTAATATTATCTTGATCGGTGGGAATTTTAGATCAGTGTCAATAACTAAATCAAAGCAAATAAATATGGAATGTAATTTTTAATCATGAACAGAACAAATCTTGCTGAAGTGATTCTGATTCATTTTTTGATTTAATGACCATTACAGACTTGATTTAATGAAACCTGGAAACACTTTAAAAAGTTAAACATTTATAATGTAACACAGAACAATGTAAAATGAAAAAAAAATCCAATATATATAAATAATAAATAAATAACAGGTATATATATATATATATATATATATATATATATATATATATATATATATATATATATATATATATATTATATGTGTGTGTGTTATTTTTTATTTCTCAATGATTAAATATTAAATTCGGCTCCATGGTATAGCTTTATGCTAAAGGCTCTCGCGCCGCTGAGACGGTCAAATCTACATCTACGTAAAAGAGGAAGCGGTCTGGTTCTTTCCAAAATGGCGGCCACCATAGAGAACAGCAGTGCTGGAGCTGCGAATAAGAAAAAGCATTTAGGAATTCCTGAAGCAGTGTTTGTAGTGAGTAATCACTGGTCAGAATAATGGAAATGATGTGTGGAGTAAATACTGGTCTTTTTGTAAGCGTGGTCATGTTTATTAGAGTAGAGACCGTGGAGATTATCTGTTAGCTTAGCCCGTTGTGCTAACACGGTTCAGTAGCTGAAGTTCCCCCGTGTCCTTTTAAGGCTGTGGCTCATGCTGGCTAATAGGCTAAAGCTAGCGCTCGCCTTTATTATAAACCATAGACTTGGTCTTGCGGATATTTTTTCAGTTTGTGGTCGCTCCTGAAAACTCAGCCTAACTTTCATATAAATAATTATTTATAACTGTTAAACTGTTTTCTGGGTTATTTTCTCTTTAGGGTGTTACTGCTCTGCAGATCTGGGCTGAAATGTATGATATGATGAGAGTATAAAAAATGATAGAAGGTGAAAAAGTAAAACTATTTCCTAATGTCAATAGAAAAGATGTGTTTAAAATGAAATTTTAGTGTGAAGGAGTATACATTTTCCATTTTGTGCTCTGTATCCTCAATATAACTATATTCTATTGATAGTCCTTGCATTTCAGTGTCTAAGAATACTATCAGTTAAAACCCCATGAGAGAGGAGACAGTAGAGCAAGAAAGAAACACACAAGTCAATGGACTTATTTAAATACTGTAGTAATCATTTATTTGCTTGGTGAAGAGTCAGGATTTAGTTTGAAGACGCTGAGCAACACCGAGTGTCCAACAGTGCAAGCTTTACAGCACCAGGATTCAAGCTCACAACCTCCTGATCAGTAGTCCAGAGCTTTAACCACTGAATCACCAGTACCACACAGTGTAGTGTCCTTCTATACATGTGAGGAATAGTAGGTCAACTCCAGCTGTAATAGAGGTGTGAAGGGAATGATGGTGTGATAAATATGACTAAAAATGTGTTTCCATCCTTTTCCTCAAACACACTTCATTTACTTTTTTTTGTTTTGAATTGCAGTGGGCTGTGTCTCAAATTGCATACTACTGGATATCAATATTGTCAATATAAGTGGTGTACTCATTAGAAAGATTATTTATATTATTTGGGACAAAGCCCACATCCAGAAGTTTTGCTGAAAGACTGCTGTTCTCTTGTTCTGTAGGAGGATGTGGATTCGTTTATGAAGCAGCCCGGCAATGACACGGCGGATGTTGTACTGAGGAAGCTTGATGAACAGTACCAGAAATATAAATACATGGAACTCAACCTGGTTCAGAAAAAAATGAGGTTTGGGGAATTTTGATTCTTTCTTGTGACAAATGAAACTGGAAGTCGAGTCAAACACCAAACCACTCATCATTTCTGCAGTCAGTAACTCTATATACAGTAACTATAATGAAGGTTTTGCTTTGTGTTTGTGATTTTTATCATTATGATTTTTTTTTTTTTTTTAAATCTAGCAAAGAATCATCTTCATTAAGTATTTAAATTATTATTAGTATGTGATATCTCCACTCTGCTGCATGGGTACTTTCCCCTGCATTTTGAGCTGTAATGGTTTCATGAGTTCCAATGAAGCATGAAACAGTGCCACCATGTGTGAGAGTGAGGATCACTGCTATATAAAATGTGAGGTTTTTTAGTTTAAGACATGTTTTTGCTCATTCAGGTTGAAAAACCAGATTCCACAAATCAAGCAGACATTAGAAATCTTACGGCACATGCAGAAGAAAAAGGTAAATTCACCATAATTTTTTCAGTCTTATTGATGACTTCTTTTACAGATCATTATGTCTCTGTGTTTATCTGTAGTCACACAGCTTCCTGACTATATACTGTCCATCTCCTATTTATTCATATATACTGTATCATGTCCATTTCTCGTTACAGGACACTACAGATCCAATGGACACACATTTCCTATTGGCTGATAATGTGTACTGCAAGGCCTCCGTCCCACCCACGGATAAAGTGTGTTTGTGGCTTGGGGTAAGTCCTCGGACGCACTGCATGACCATATCAGCTTAAATAGGCTGTGTACCAGAGGAATTTTTGTCCTCCTTGGCAGAATGATGTGTAAATAGCAAACTCTTTTACTATTTTGTATAGACAGCGTTTTAGTCCCTCATCTGATAGCACAAAAAGTGAGGACAGATGATTTGAGAAATTAAAATGTGACTTTTAACTCAATAAAGGTATTAAATGTTTAGAATTAAACAGCCCCTCTTTTCTATTAAATTGCTTCTACAAATCTTAATACCATATTACAGATTTCATGACATTGCCTGAGTAGAGGATTAGTTATCTTTCCTGTAGCTAAATAAAAAAAACACAGGGCATGGTTGTTTTATTAGTGCAGTTAAATGCTGATAAAACACAGCAAGGACATATCAAACCACACTTCAATTTACAGCCAAACATAGGCTACAAATTACAATTTCAGCTCCCACCGTTTTCAACTCCAGCTTCATTCTCTGTTTTCTGGTCAGAATTAGCTGAATGAGACAAATTAGTGAATTTATGAAACCTGTGGCATAGAAAGCACTATTTCCCACCATTCCTATCTCGTATTTAACATTCCCTAAATCATTTTCGGTTTTCCACAAAAGAATTTAGAAAGTCTATGCTAATAGAAAAAACATTAATTCAAGTGTCAAGAAATTCCACAGACTATATAATTTGAATCAGCCATCCAGTGTGTGTAAACCAGTTAAATCATGTTCAGAGTTCAGAGGCACTTGTCTGAGCTCTTAACATTTTAATTCCAGTGTCAGAGGTAACTGGTCAGTAGGTTTCTTCATTGGTGATCTCCTCCTGTAACAGGCCAATGTAATGTTGGAGTATGATATAGATGAAGCTCAGACACTGCTGGAGAAGAATCTCGGCACGGCTTCTCGAAACCTGGAGTCTCTAGAGGAGGACCTGGACTTCCTCCGAGACCAGTTCACAACGACTGAAGTCAGTATCCTTACACAGCTGTGTCTCCTGCCAGGTTGAGCTTCTTGGCCACTTATTCAAAAAAAAAAAAGAAAAAAGGTTTGAATACAAATGGATCAGAGGTTGTTGTTTTATATGATCTAACTGAGTGCTGTGTAGTTTTTGACATTGCATGTAGTTACTGCATCTTGTTTTGAAAAGATCTGAATCTACAGCTCAGCGCTGGCATTTTCACATTGAGCTGAAGTGTGGGATCTGAATTTAAAACAGCAGTTTAGATAAAGCCAGAACTCCCTGAAGAGCCCACATAGATCTAGTATATCTTGCAACTATCAATTTGGCTCAACAGGATCAGAGAGGATGTATCTGATAGAGATCTTCATGTATGATCCCAGTCCGGTGTTGAGAATGGCTCTGTTTTTGTTTATTATTCATTTGCATAGTCAGATCTAATCAGATTAACCTGTTTCAAATAATCACCAGTAATTAAACAAAATGGGGAAAATGTAATATGTCGATATGGGTTTAGGAAGAACGCTTTTGTCCTACAATTTTAAACAGGATGTCTAATCGCCTCACAATGAGCTACGAGTTGTAAATAGTGTTCAACATTTGAATGGGAAATACTATAATTATGCAGTAGATGTAGATCTTACCTTTACCATCAAAAGGTAAGATCTTTCAAGATTATTTCATTGTCCTCTTATGCAGGTTTCCTTTCTAGAAGAAATAGCCTTTATTTGTCACATATACATTACTACACAGTGAAATTCTTTGCATATCCCATCCTTGGAGGTTGGGGTCAGAGTGCAGGGTCAGCCATGATACAGCGCCCCTGGAGCAGAAAGGGTTAAGGGCCTTGCTCAAGGGCCCAACAGTGGCAACTTGGCGGTGCTGGTGCTTAACTCCTGATCTTCTGATCAGCGACCCAGAGCCTTAACCACTTGAGCCACCACATCTACTCCCAAATCACACCCAGATTTATGTGCTCACAGATGTTATAAGCACAGCATAAATGTTGCTGCTTTTGTCCGATTTGTTGCTTGGTCCTAAGTGTATTATTCCTCAGCTTTCCTATTGGTAGAGATTTTTTATCAATTATGTTGAAGATAAACAGTTCTGACTTATAAGGTTTGAGGCTTTGGTTGTTGTTTTTTTGTCTTGGAACAGTAAGAGTATTTTTTTTTTTGTTTTTGTTTGGAGATTGAGCTAGACGTCTTTATACTGCTATACAGAATTTAGTCTTTCAATATATAGGATTCTTTGAGTAAAATTGTATGAGCAAATGTAGGCCTTAACATGTTCTTCAGATATGGCACGTGTGTACAACTGGGACGTCAAGAGGAGGAGCAAAGACAACCTTCTTAAATCAGCTGAGAGGTCTTAGAGGAGGAAACATTTCCCCATCAGTGAAACACCCCAGTCAGTTTCCCTTCACATTGTTATCTATTGATTTTTGTTACTTTTAAAATATTTTTTCAAGTAAAAAGGAAATGGAAATGAAACAGAAGTCATAATGTCAGTTTTCTTTTTTTTCTTTTTTTCCTTTTCATGATCAGTAGTTGTTTGCTTCATTTTCCTGGTTGTTCCACATTTTGTTTTCTTTTATGCTTCTGACTTGAGTCCAGTGTTCATGACGCTGGTTTCAGCTGTTTCCTGTTAATGGGTGAAATGTACTGCTTCAGAAAAGTCAGAATGACGGGGTGCTGGATAAAAGGGGTGGATTACTCTAAAGGGGAAAAGTTTGCTTAATAAACCCTTTCAGGGGAAGAGTGTGTTCACTGCTTAACCTTCCCATCTGTCCTGACTCCTCCTGCTTACTCGTATCTCTCTCCTCCTTCTCTTAACTCCACAGCTCTTACCTCTACTGAATCCTCTACTTTTTCCTCTCCCTTTTTACTTCTTTTTCAACTGTATTTATTTGTTAAATTGTATCCATTAAAATTGAATGAACAACTTAAAGCTTTAGGGAAAGATACAAAGTGAACAAAATGGTCTGTGGGTTGTTTTTCTTCCTCTTCCATCACATATCAATGGTTATATATCAATCTAGATTTCTCCTTCTGCTCAAAAGCATGTCAGTAGATGGACTGATGACTCTAAATTGCTTGTGTGTGTGTGTGCACACTCATAGTGGTCTGCAATGAGTTGTTCCTGTTAACACTCAGACCAATTTATTAGGAACACATGTTTGCCTGCTCATTCATGCAATGACCTATTCAACCAATTCTGTTATAGCAGCACAATCCTGCAGATACAGCCAGCTTCAGTTTATGTTTAAATCAATAATGTGATCTCTCTCACTCTGTCTGTGGCGTGGTTGTTGGTGTCAGATTGGCTGCTTAGAGCATTTCCATAACGGCTGATTTCACACACAAGCAGTAGAGTTTGCACAATGTTGTGAATAAAAAACGGCAGCAGGTCTGCAGGTTGTTTTGATGAGAGGTCAGAGGAGAATAGCCACACTGGATCTAGCTGAAAGGAAGTCTACAGGAACTCAAATAACAACTCTTTTTGCATCCATGGTGAGTAGAAAGGCATCTCAGAACATACAACAGGTAGATGAACTACAATAGGAGGTCACTACCAGTTTTACCATATCAACCAAAAACGGTCACCTGAGGCTAAAATGGGCACAGACCCCCCAAAACCAGGCAGTTGACAGTCAAAAAGATGTTGCCTGAAAATGTGTTTAAATGATTCTTTTGTCTTTTAGTAAATTATGAGCTGCATGTTGGAAAATTCTATTTTATAATGCAACATCAACAATAATCCTAACATCAACAAGCATCATTCTTTTCTTTCATTTACGTCCAAATTTCAGATTACTGCCATGAGGCAGTTTTTCCTTTTTGAAAGGACTGGGCAACAAACCAAAGACTACTATACAGAGGTATGTTTGTAATAATATACATATAAACTCTTTATGGATTTGTGCGGAGGAATATATAACTCATTTTAATACGTAATACAGTTTTACTTCTCAAAACATTAGTACTCACCAGTGTCCATTTGACTGCCATGCTTTAAAGCTATGATGCCACTAGGTTGCGAGCATGACTGCTAGAAAACCTGCCTCCAAAATTTTAGTTTATGAGATACAGTGGTGCATGACATGTATTTACATCTATGCAAACCACCAGTGTTTACCAGCTTCACTGCGTTCAAATTCCAGCATGTCTTAAGGCATGGATGGCCAAGGTATTTGTCTCTGAGGCATGTTCCAGTTGTGGACCAAGAAAATATTTCGCTGCAATTTAGGCTGAATATGCAGAATACTCTGTTTCCTTTAACAGGAATTGTTCTCCATGATTCATTTTAACAAGAGAAATCATAAAAGAAAAAACTTAATTTACATTCTTGTGCCTCTAAAATAATACTTCTATAAAAAGTTCCCCCCTCATCCAGTGATAACACAAAAAGGTTGCAACACCAGACACGAGACCTAATAACTCCATTTTTTTTCCATAATATTTTAATCTCTAGTACATAAGGTTCTGAGAAAGAGGTACAGCGTGATTCACAACTATTTGAAGGTACACTCATCATTAATATTCCAGTCCTCGTGAGCTCAGATGCACTGGAAAACAAACCAAAACTGAAGCCCAATCGAAATGTATGCCAGTGCTTCAAGGATGCAGGAGACTGAATCCAGCACAATGGTGCTAAAGCTTGCACAATATGGATACAGTGCTAAACAGTTGTCATATTGTAGAGGAGAATATTGTGATCATTATTACCATGCAATATTATACTGTGCAGCCGTCAGTCAAAGTAGTGATGTGTACAACAGTCTGGTCCGATTTGATGTGCTTTATAGAGCAATTTATGGTGAAATTGGTGACAATCAGCATTTTTACTATTAGAAATCGGGAACAAGCTTGTTAGTGTAAGAGGTATAATGGGCTTGAAAAGGGTGTTGGTAAGAATAACAGTTTAAACCATTGCTTCTTTAATGTGTTTCAGTTACGTAAATCCCCTAAAAGGATTACAGTTTAAAAACATTTCCTTTTTCATGATGGAAATGTTGAACTGTATTTGTCATAGTGCGCTTCATTTCCCATGTTTCTCTTTCATTTTATTCACAAGCTTACATAAATCCCTTTGGTAAGTTAACAAAAGTACAAGCTTGTAATCCATCTTGAAAGTTGTATTTCTGGCAACAGGATTTGCTCAAACATGTCAATGTGTGCAGACCAAAGCAACAAAAAAAACAAACAGGCAGGTTGTTAATATTAATGTTGATTTGTCACCTTAATATTCAGGCCTGAACACAATATGTGAACACCATATAATACATAGTGGAGTCTTTTTACCTCAAGCAGCATTTCGGCATTCTGAGCTCAGTAGTTCATTTAAAAAGTCCTTGCTTTTGGTTAATCTCTCATGGAAATATCTGTCCATTGTGCATGTCTACAGAAGACCCAGTCTCTAAAGGCTGTTTACCCTCAAGGGAAACATGTCATGGCTTTCAAGTGATTGACAGATATGTAAGGTGCTGGACTAAGGTTCTGTCTTTTTTTAGAAGAAGAAGAAGAAGCTGAAATGTGTTAGTGTCAGTACAGATTTGTCTGTCATGTAAATGGTTAGCTATAAGGAGCAGTAACTAGTGAACCAGACGGTGGAGACTTGGGACCATTCAGCAGGCAGGGAAGGAGTAACGTCATAAGTAAGGATTGAAATTTGTCCTTCTATTCTGTGAGATCTGAAGATTTGAGTCTAGGGTTCTAGATGGTTCAGCAGAAGCACCGGCGCTCATTCTTTGTTACCTCCTCGGATGAATGCACCACGTTGGGCACAAAGCCGCTCCGCACACCCTCCCAGTCTTCCTGAATGGTGATCTCCCCATGCTTGACCAACTCAAAGATGTCGCGTGTCAGCTCGGTGAATGCCCTCTCCACGTTGATGGCATCGCACGCAGAAGTTTCCACGTAACGCATGCCGTAAACAGACGCCAGCTTCTCAGCCTCATGCCGGGAGACCTGACGCTGCACCTCCAGATCGCATTTGTGGCCCACCAGCACGAAGACGATGGTGTGTGGCTGCACATGGCTGCGTGCCTCCTCCAGCCAATCGCGAACATTCTGAAACGAGCGGCGGTTTGTGATATCAAACAGCAGCAGGCCTCCCACTGAGTTACGGTAGTACGCTCTAGTAATGGACCTGCAAGAAGCATGGACAGTTGTGACAGAGTCTGAGGAAAACACATGACATCAAAACACAAAGTGAGGTCAAAAATAGGAAACTAGGATCAGCTCTGTGTTAAGAATTGGAAATGTGATCGTTTTGACTGATGGGCAAAAACAGATGCATATGAAGGCCTATGATTTTATTATTCAGGAAAAAATGTACTCATTAACAATTATTTTAAATAGTGTACCCACAAATTAGTTAATCAGCCTGAAGTTGTTTGGTGTCTGAAGCTTGCTTCATTGCTTCATACTGGAGCTCACACAAAATTGTTTCCATAAATACACAACTATAAATACCTGCCTAAATCTGTGTCCAGTTTTATCCAGCATCATTAAGTAAACTGGATGACTTGCTGATGTGGTGTAGGACACCAGTGTGTGACTATTATAAAAAAATAAACAACTGCACCATGTATCCAAATACATACATTTTAGTGATAAATTGAATTCTTTTAAATGTGTTTACAGACATTGATACGTCACCTGACTAAACTGTTCAGGATCATTTCTGCTCTGAGAAAACATTTCAATATCTACAATCCCAAAACACTGTAATGTTGAGTATAAATGTGTTAAAATCTTCATTTTTATGTATCCTAATTGGCTCTGACATGACTGAAAAACTATGAGCGTGCAATAGAGAGTAAGAAGTTATGTGGAAGCACCGAACTGGAGCTTATGAAAAAAAAAAACAATAATTATATAAAGAGATTTAAAGAGTTTTCTCTGCAAGGTCATTAGAATGACATGAGTGAGCAACAAAAACAGTGTTGTGTGGGTGACTACATATTTAGGAAATAACATGTGCCTCAGTGAATCACACTGATCAGAAATATCTCTCATTGACGTAAGAACAGATTTGTCACCACTGAAGGACTATACAGACATTTGACCATCAGAGGAGAAATGCCTCACTGTGGTTTCCAAGGGGACAACAACCTCTGAGATAAAGATAGATGTACATTTAGCCTGATGTGTTGTCTACTAAAGGTTCAAAGTCATTATGTAATAGAAGTATATGTATTGCTTTCATCCTTGTGTAATGTACAAAGCCCTAAATGTATATAGTATGTGCACTTATTTGATTGTTGACTTTTCCACTACCTTTCTATCCTTTGAATATGGTCAGTAAATATCCATCAGTTCCAACCATACCTGAAGCGCTCCTGACCCGCCGTATCCCATATCTGGAGCTTTATTCGTTTCCCAGGCTCGATCTCCACCAGGCGAGAGAAGAAATCCACACCAACTGTAGGGTCAGACACTTGTGCAAACCGTCCCTCTGTGAAGCGCCTAATCAAACATGATTTACCAACCGTGGAGTCTCCAATGACGATCAGGCGAAACTGGTAAAGCCATATTGTCTCCATGTCTATCTGTGGAGATCAAATGGGGAAAAAGAAGTTTTTTTGGTGCACACATACACTATATATACTATAGCCTAAAGACAGACTACTTCCCTTCCTGGTCCTTCAAACTCAATTTCTTGATTTCTTTAATTAGTCCTTTGCATCTTTTCTTAACAGATCTTGCATCCAGACACTTTATAGTGTACCCTAATGTTCTGGAACACTACGTTTTTGGGCCATTTTCTGTCTAGGCAATCTTGCCATCCCTTGGAAGTGCAGACTTCATAGTCCAGGTCTCAACATAGGGTTCCTGCATAACCAGAGACACTTATGACCACATTAAAATATATTGGGCAAGACCAGAACAGGAAGCCACTGTAGTCGGAAACTTCTTTGCCTGCTGGAAGTGTTTCTACTTGATTGTTTTGTGATTTTGAGTCTAGTAAATATTGCAACAACGGAATTTGATTCAATTTTTCTAATGTGATATATTCTGATTCAATACACTGACAGATGTTTTGCCCATGGGTCATTTCACACATGACGATGAACAACATGATGCTTGCATCATGCAATAACTTCGCATAACTTGCCAAAAGGAGCTCCATTACTGCTATTTTTTTATTTATTTACTTTTTGTTTGGAAGTTAGAACTTGTGCATTCCCAATTATTAGATACCCCAAATCATAAATATACTCTAAATATACTGCTTTTAATGATAATCATAATCCTGATAGCTTTATAACATTTCTGACTGTACCCTGGCCTCTGAATGTGAGCTCTTACACAGCAAAAAAATACAAATAAAAAATAAAACATTGGCCTTTCTGATTCAGGTCGAAGCTGTACATTTTTAACACGGTATGTATCACAATTTAATGCCGGAGATGTTTTTAATTTAATACAGAGATTAAACTCTACTGAAACACGCAGTAACCGGTCGCGGCCCTGCTCTCTCATACCGGAAGTGAGGCGGTTGCCATGGGGAGCGCTTATCCGCGAGATCTACATCAACAACATGCTCTCCATGGCACGAGCCATTACTGACACTTGTCTAATATTTAGGTTATAAAGAATTATATCGCAAATATTCACTGAGATTAGTGTATGCATGAGCTCTGTGTATACATGAAGCATGTTGTGCTTTCAATTACTCTTTGCTTCAAACTCTATTAAATAAATATTATACAACAGTGAATACTAACCTGACAGAAACATGGCTGTGTTATGACCGAGATCAGTTTACAAGATCCTACATATATATATATATATATATATATATATATATATATATATATATATATATATATACATCATTATCGTTTATTTTAAGAATCACAGAATAAAAGGAAAAACAAGCCCACGTTAGGTTAGTTTACTTACGGTGTCTGGTCGGGTTAATCAGAGCTTAGTAAACCCAAATGCCATGGTCCTGACAGGATGATGGACTTTCTAGAAAGCGCACACACACATATCACAAGGCAAAGCAACACATACACACCCTGTTTCAGTCTCTCCTTACTCTCTAACAGCGATCAAAACAGACATCAGAGGACACCCGGAAGCTACTGTAGTGTAGTAAACAGATATCTCACACCAACGCAACGTGTCCCTTTAAATCTGTGCATGCAAAACAGCTCTCGCAGTCCCAGACATTAAGAAGTCAAAGCAGTCCTGACGCCTTTTTCGGGGTGGTTTGGATCTCCTCCACGCTTTGGAGGAGTGAAATGTTTGGAAATTGTGCTGATGAAATGGCAGCAGTATCAGAGACATCACACAACCTGACTCATCCCGCATCAGCACCATTACCGTAAACCAAAGAGGAGAGGCGCAGGAGTAAACCTTCCAGCTAACGGGCTGAGACAGTGTATGATTCAGTGTATATAGCCTTCTTACAACATCCAAGAAACTTTTCTAGTTTAGGAAATATTATTTTGTAACGAAGGCTTATTTTGTGTAAGCCCCAACTCCCTCAGAAATGATAAATTTTATGATTAATATATACATGATTATTTGTATTTGTTCTCTCCAAGAAAACCTCCTTTAACTTTGCCTTTGTCGCAGACGCAGGTATCCTTATTTAGTTGAACTTTTTTTTTGTTTGTTTTTAAATCTTAAAAATTGTTTTTCTAAAAAGAAAAAAAAATGAAAAAAGAAAAATTCTTTTTCAATTTTATATATGGAAACATGGTTACAGTGAACTTTTCAAAGTATATAATTAACTACTTTATGATTAACATAAATAATTAGTTAATAATTACAAGGACTTTACATTACACTACATCAGGGATGTCAAACTGTATCCACAAAGGGCCGGTGTGTGTGCAGGTTTTCATTCCAACCCAAGCAGAAGCCAAACCTGATTCCACCTGTTTAATCAACTGATCTTGGCTTTCAGTAGACTCAGGTGTGGCTTCTGCTCAGTTGGAATGAAAACCTGCCCCCACACTGGTCCTTTGTGGATACGGTTTGACACCCCTGCACTACATGTACTTGAAGATAGAAGTGCAAAAGCTGTGTTTAATGCAGGTTTATTTGAGCAGTAAAACAGTATACAGATCACTCAGCTCATTTTCATATTTTCATTACATCATGTATATAGTTTTTTTTTCATGTCTGTCCCATGTGGCTCACATATACAGCACAGTAGGGAGAGAGAGAGAGTAGCTTATTGAGGGAGTATCTCAATAAGCAAACCTTATGAAAAGTACATGTAGTTTTGTCGATTTTTCAAATGAACCTAAAACAGACACTTGTTACTTGATTGGGTGAGAAGTATCAAGGCTATAGAGATATTTTCTAGGCTAGCTGAGACCTGGTGTAACACATGACACTTGAAAGTATTTATGTGTTCTTCTCTTCTTGCTGGAGTGCAGTTTTGGAAAGTGGCCAGACTTTCCTGGATGCTCCACAGCAGTCTTCTCCAGTGGTTTATTTATATATAGACATTCTTTCTTTCTTTCTTTCTTATTTCTTTTTTCCTCCCTCCCTCACTGAAATACTGTTGCTCCTTTGAGAGCAAACAGAGGCCCTTCCCAGCATTAGTGCTCCTAAAAAAAAATGCTCCATGACTATTTGTGCTTAAATGGTGGATTTTTCAAATCCTGTTACTGAAATGCAAGAAATAATATTTTAAACATGAGATTCAGGATGAAATTTAACTAATGAAAACGTGTCCCAAATGGCCAAACATGTCATTAAAAATGTTTTGTAGTCAGTCCTTACATACTCGAAAGCCATGCTTCTTTAGAATATACTATATACATTTTTTTTCCTTCATAATTTTACAAAAGTGTTATGTGTTAAGGTTATTATTATTATTATTATTATTATTATTATTATTATTATTATTATTATTTTGCTTTATTATTTGCAAGAAAACGTAGACAATTCAAAAAGTCTCCTCTCTCTGCATATATTGTACATGAATCTGCCCTGCTTTAACATAGCCCTATAATTTAGGGCTGAAAATACTGATTCACATATGAAACTATTTTTAACCATTTACTTATGAATAAGTAAAAGATAAGTAACTCATAAGAAGTTTAATTCTAAACTTCTGTACATTTGAAAAGTTCTCCTGATGTTGTAGAGGCGCTTTTTTAACAGAGCAGGAAACGTGGCAGTGAGTTGCACTATGGCTCCGTCCCAAACTATCCACAAGCAGCCTCTCCCAGAGGTGGCGTAGTCTACTATTTAGTGCTACAGTGGGCGGATTGAGATATCCACCACTCAACATTTGGCTGTTTTTTTGTTTTTTTAAACTTCACTTTGTGCTTAGACTATGCAGCGGGAGCGTTTGTTAAAGGTGCTAGTTATAGGGGATCTGGGTGTGGGGAAGACGGCCATCATCAGGCGCTACGTGCACCAGGTTTTCTCTCATCATTACCGAGCCACCATCGGAGTGGACTTCGCGCTCAAAGTGCTGCACTGGAACCAGGGCACCGTCATCCGCCTCCAGCTGTGGGACATCGCCGGTAAGCACCACATCTGGACACGCTCACAGAGCTGAGAAAGTTTCCAGTCAAACCAGTCATTCTTGAAATATTTTTATCTGTTCACTTTTAGTAGCGTTTATATGAGTTTGCATAACCACGAGTGACCATATATATAAATATATATATATATATATATATATATATATATATATATATATATATATATATATATATATATATATATATAAAAAATTTGTTTATTTTCGCGTGTGATCACGTGACTTTTAACAATAAGCACATCTTAAGTTCGTTTCATTCCATGTTAATTTATTAAAGGCTCGTTGCTATTTCTAGGATTGCACAATATATCTGTTGCTTTTCTCAGTTTACTGATACTGATATCACAGGAAAAAAGTACTGTTAAAAAGAAATATCAGCTAACAGACATTCTATGGATTGCTAAGAATATCCTGATCAGTCTGAGATGTCCAGCAGCAGAGTTTATAATCTCGAATATCAGTCTCAGGTTTGATCACACTTTGATCACAAATGATCACAATTCAACTATCGAAATACTTTGAGCTGAGCACCAAGTGTTTATCACAGAGGCATAAATATTGAAATTTTGGGTGACTTCATTATTAATATGCAGCGGTGATGAGTGCATATGTTGCCATCGAGTTTATATCAACCTTTATGTGCAGTACTTTGTCAGACATGAAGGTACCATCTGGACTTGTCCTTGTTGTTGGGTTGGTACTTTCAAGGGTACATATTTTGCACCTTTAGTAAATTTTAAAAGACCTTTCACAGTGTAGTTTGAAAGGTACATTACAGGTCCTTAAAATTCAACTATATAGCTTGAATCAATTTAACAAGTACATTATATCCATGTTTTCAGGTGAAATATGTCTCTTTGAAGATACCACAGGAGCAATATGGAAATGTACAGCTTGGTACATTTATTTCTGAGAGCCATGTGCTATGTTGTTTGGGAAGCTTTTTCGTACTTATAGTTATATACAAAATATCCCAGCAGTCTGTATAATCTGTAAAACATAGTATGGATTTTTCTTTTTCCTAATGCACTTGCAGTGTTTACACACAGTTAACTATTTGCCTTTGCTTATCTTATTACACAAACACACCCATGGAATGCACTGTTTAAACAGTACTTGTCATTTCTGATATTTGAGTGCATGTGCATGTGTGTGTGTAGAATAAATGTCTTTCTGTCTGTGCCCAAGATCCTGAGATGCATGTCGCGTGATGTTTTCAGCTGGTTTCATTCATTAATTAGTGTCATGTGAGAAAAGCAGTGCTTACATCATCAACACACACCCCAAGTGTCCACACACCGTTATACAAGAAAACACTCATACAAGGAATAGATATCGACCAAGAATGTTTAATGTGATTATAGTAATCAGATAGCACAGGTTTCAGACATGTGATCTTGTAAGCACTACAGTGCAATGCTTTTCTGTCCCTCTTCCTCACATTTTGCCATGTTTTCCAGGACAGGAGCGATATGGCAACATGACTCGTGTGTACTACCGTGAAGCAGTAGGGGCACTGGTGGTTTTCGACATGACCCGAGCTTCCACTTTGCAAGCTGTACTTAAATGGAAAGGTGACCTGGATGCTAAAGTGGCCCTCTGTAATGGTCAGCCGGTGCCAGCTGTCTTGCTGGCAAATAAGTGTGACCAGCAGAGACAGGGCTTATGTGCCAAAATACCCAAGCTGGAGAGTTTTTCTAAAGAGCAAGGATTCCTGGGATGGTATGAGACATCTGCCAAGGTAAGGAGCTGTCCAAGGATCACTGTTTGTGTACTTCTGTCGGTTTTCTTTAGGTCCTGCAGCTTCCAGTTACACACCTGCAGGTAGATTGTGGTACCTGTCCTGTGATTAGGATAAAGTGCAGATTAAAGATGAATGATGCTTTTTTTTTGTTAAGTGTATAAGCATTGTGTGTTTTCTGTCAGGCATCACTGACATAAATATTGTTGCTCCACGCATTACTAAACAACTCCCAGATAAAAAAAAAAAAAACAAATTCACCACATACAACCGGAATTGTTCTTAATTTCTATTTGAATGTATTTATATGATTTTCATTTGATTAATACAGGCTAACCACATTTATGACCAATTTTAGTTATTATCAGGCTGATACAAAGTATATCCTTAATAAAATGTGTTAAAGTCTTCATATTCAAATATGGAATTTTTACGGATTTTATTTATTTAGGACAATAACATGCAACATAAAGTGTTTTATTCCTCTTATACCACAGCAGTTGCTAAGAATTACAATCTTTAGTTCATTATTGAACAAAATGCATGGTTTTCAACAGTTTATAATTACCTTTAACGTTTATGATTATAATTTACATCCTGCCTATATAGCAAAGCAGCTGTAAAGAGATGTTCTCTCTAAACCTCCTTATTTAACAGAAGACTTCATCAGATCCACGATCATTTGGTCATCTTTGTTTTTAACATGCATTTTTATAAGCATTAGATTATGCTTACTAGTTCCTGTGGAAGAACACTGGTTAAAACACTTATTTACGTTAATTACAAAACTACAATATGGAAAACCGAACAAACACTTTTTATCCAGACTGTCTTGCTGTCATTTGTCTTGTGACGCAATGCTGTAAAACTTGTTTTGCTCTCTCTCTCTCACTCTGTCTCTCTCTCTCTCTCTCTCTCTCTCTCTCTCTCTCAGGATAACACAAACATTGACAAAGCCATCATGTGCCTGGTTGAGCACATCATGGCGGGTGAGGTCGAGAATCCTGCAGCTGACTCAGACCCCAGTCGGGTGATCCTGCCTAGGTCTGACTACAAGCTCCATGAACGCCACCAATCCACCTGTTCAGCTTGTTCCAGGCTGCACACACCTCCCAAAGAGCATGAGCAATTATAACAGCAGAGAAAATATACATATGTAAATTACAGTTATGCAATTAAATGCTATTGCTGATGACTATTCATATTATATTATTTATGTCAACGCTTCTCGTTTATATATTCGATGCACCTTTACTATAAACAGGTTCTGAAGACTCGTGATGGTGTTTTGCATTTGTAGCATCAAAATGGTCATAGACTGACAGTTAAATGCTATGAAGAGGAACTTGTTTTTAAGCTGTACAGTTTTTAGTTTTGCTGAACTAAGCAAGACAACAGGACTGTTGAGGAAACTGAGGGCAAACTGTTGACACCTCTGTCAAAAAAAAACATATGTCATGTAGAAAATGCTGCCTAAAGCACCATCAACACTGAGAACACTTCATCTTTTACACTGTAACAGAGGGCAAATGCAATGGGTAAAAATATTAGTATTATTAGTATTTGTTTTTGTTTTTCTTTAATTATAAATTAATAATGTATATATACCCCAAATCTCACAAACTTGTCTTGCAAATTTGAATAACAATAATAAAAGAAATATGTAACAGCCATAACTGTTAACATATATTCTTATAATGTGTGAAAATGACAAGGAAGTGGTCATACTAGGCAAAACATTTTACTGTTGATGCAGGACGAGGGTTTAAGGTAATGGTTAGAGGTTAACGTTTTGGGTTTAAGGGTTGAATTCAAGTCTGATCTGTTTCAAATGGATCTGTTTTCCATTATATGTTGTGTGAATGTTTATGAGTGACATTCTCCAGCCTCGAATTGCAGGGGTGTGTGTATGTGTGTGTGTGTTTATGGGAGACACTAAGCAGGTGCGTGCCTGCTGTTTAAATCTGTCCCAAGCTGTTAATGATGCATATCTGAATGGTAAAGCTGCTCCGCTGACGTGTTAATGGTGTTATAACCCGTATGTTCCCTGTGCACTGTGTAACTAATTATCACTGGCAGACACACTGTCCCTCCTCTCTGCTCTCCATAATTTTAAGATCGTCACAGCTGTTCTCGGCTCTAAAAATACTCCACGGAGACTGAATAATAGGTGTTTCTGAAAAGTATCTTTCCGTCTGTTGAATGTGTGCTGAAATGTTTGCCTGCATTTGGACAGCAGGTCTATTTGTGGCCTAATTGTAATTTGGGCTTGTCTCAGTGTCAACGGTCCAATTCTGCATGTACAGTCGCAGAGTTTTGTGTGAACTGAATATAGACAAGCATCTGTTTCAATGACCTTTTCAGCGCCATTTCGTCCGCAGATATAATGGCATCATTTGCATCGTCAAATAAAGCCGGAGGAAAGTCATTTATTCAATATGTCAAATGTCTCTGGCTCATTGAGATTTGTATTGCCTTGTGAATGAATGATTATCTGATACTGAATCCCGGTTTCACTTGGAATGATGTCACTATATCAGTCAGTAGTCCTCAGCAGGCGTGTTTCATGTTCATTCGAGACATATTTATAGATGTTTAATCATAGTACTCTTCATAATAGCAATACGTAATGGAACAATGGATGTTTTGATTTTGCACTGTGTAAATGCTTTACCAGTGGGTCTCCTTTCCATCCCAAACATTTCAGTCTAAAAACCTCATCCACTTAAACACCCTGAATTGTCACTATTCTTATTCACTTTAACAGTCCTGAAGAGAACGAGCTGCATATTTCACACATTTAATTACACTTTGCTCCTCCTAGAGATAAAAGCTTACACTCTGCCTCCTCTTGGAACTGACAGAACCATCAAGTGAGCAGAAAATAACCTAATGGTTAATTGGCCAAATCATGTTCAGCTAATACCCCTATGTTAGCTTGCTTTACTAGTTCACGTGGATTGTGTTTTAAGCTAAAATCACTTCAGAGAACTGAAGCGGACTTATCAGCTATTCCTAACACTGTTTTGTCAGAGATAAGATTGTTCCAGCATGTTAAAGATTTTGTAAAATACCTTAATTATATCTGAATTGGTGTCATCTAAAAGGCTTAGCATCATCCTCACTTTGATAGAAACCACTGCTTATCAGTCTTGCTTCTATTTATGGCCACACTATTAGAGGGAGAAAAAAAATCTTTGGCTGGTTAATGGCTCAAGCTCATTAAATGGATTCTACATTTTCTGAAAGGAAAAACATCTATTATCCACGTCTACATTCAACCATTAAGTGTACATTCAAAGAGACAAAGCAAAGAAGCCTTTAACATGCTAGATAGAACCTTCTATCCCTTCAAATTAGGGGAGCATCCAGCATTTAACCTTTTAGACAAGGTTTTTTTGTATTGCAGCTTTTAATAGGAGTGCAGACAACTGAACTGGATTTTAAGGTTTGAATCAACATAGCTTTAGCTAACTTCTGTCAAATTGGCTAAATCTGCCTTTAAATGAAATGAAAGAAATGTTTTCAACAGTCTTCAGTGAAGAAATTTAAGTGGCTGATGAATGCTTGGTTGTTTGTTTTTCACGTGGCTAACCAGTAAATGGACATATTGTTCATCAGGATAAATAGAGTTTATTATAGAACAAGTATAGTTTGAAATATGCCTGCTATCTTGTATCTTGTTTACAGATGTGATAAACAGACTTTCACATGAGTGTTACATGCTGGAGGCTGCTATATGTACAGCATATGTGTGTACTATGTGAGATGTTAGTCTAGTGTGTGTGTGTGTGTGTGTGTTCAGGTTTTATTTTAAAAAGCTGCAACAAAACCCTAAAAAAGGCAAAATATTATTATTATGTGTGTGTGTGTGAGTGTGTGTGTGTGTGTGTTAGAGCTGGCTGTATCTGCTGGACACATTTTATTTCCAAATTACTTGCTTTTCTATGGCACTAGGTGTCAGTCAGACATGGTAGCAGTGACAGGCCATTTTCATTTTACATTATACCTTCACCCAAAGCACATTACACCTGCAATTCAATACAGTCCTAGCAGAGGCTGGATATTTGGCATTTAAAGGTTTTGCTCAATGATCCACTACTGGCTCTCTGGCAAGCTTCCAGACAGACAGAAGTCTCTGCAACCCACAGGCTTGATTGCAGTTAATATATCAGCCTGCATTGATGCACTGTAACAATTTGACCAAAAGCAGTTCCACTTCAGATTCCAGCTTTATTTAAAGGCAGAAGTGCTGCTATTCTTCATACTGGAAGTTACAGGACCTTTCTTGTTCATGCTGTTAAAAAATGCAGTCATAACTGGCCCCACAACATTCATTTTTTGTTTGTTTAAAGTACAACAAAAACTGCACTAATCATGTTGCACTGGTTATAATGAACACATTTTGCATTAGTAGTGCCCAACCAGATATTTGTGATTTCATCCTTTTGTGTGATTGACACTGAACTCTGGTAAGGCAAATTATGGCCTGCGGCAACCGTTGCCATGATGGGTCAGTTGCCATGGAAATAGATCTATCTATTTGCCTCTAGATGGAGCTGTTCTATTATCAATGTGTGCTACAGTGTGGTCTATAGAAGCAGAGCCCCAATAATGTACAAGTTGTTGTGCTTTTGTAGTTCACCTTAACTACTTCCTGACAATAGGTGGATAAATGCTGATACGTGATGTCATAAGTGTTCTTTTCAGAATAAAAATCTAAATCAATTAAAAAATTATTTCAAACATTTTCTTTCTTGACTTAGACAGAATAGTATTAGTAAAAATCAATGGTTTTCCCTCTGATGTTTACTTTTTTAAATGTTGACACATGCCCATTGTCACTGATAAAAAACGAACCAGATTATTTATTCTTTATTCAGCTTTATTTATGATGTTCTCTAAACTAGGCACCTAAGCTGATATTGACACTGCTGTCTTCAGTTTGGATGGAGTTTAGCCTTTATGTTCAACTAATTTTAAAGTTTTTTTTGAGTTTTCTGAATACTGCTTCTTTGCTATCCATTTGTTCTGGTGTGAATTTGAATTTGAGTTAATGTAGTCTTTGAGTTAAAATAGCCTTTCTGTGTGGAGTTTGCATGTTCTCCCCGTGCCTTACTCCGGGTACTCTGGTTTCCTCCCACAGTCCAAAAACATGCACATTAGGTTGATTGGTAATTCTAAATTGCCCATAGGAGTGAGTGTGAGTGTGTGTGGTTGTCTGTCTATATGTGCGACCCTGTGATGGACTGGCGACCTGTCCAGGGTGTACCCCTGCCTTTCGCCCAATGTGTGCTGGGATAGGCTCCAGCAGACCCCCGTGACCCTAATTAGGAATAAAGCGGGTATAGACAATAGATGGACGGATGGATAGTCTATTATCAACACACTGAGCAATTCAGAATCTCAGTGAAGTATGGTATTGGTACTATACACGGACACATGGACACCCAGACACACACACACAAAATTGATCTTGTTTACATGCACACGTCACTTTACATTGATCTTGTTTACATGCACATGTCACTATAAATATTTGTATCTGTTATAACTAAAGTAACTTCTGCTGCTATTATTCACTGTCCCTAACCCTGTTTCTTCTTTGCACTCACTGTCAAACACTGTCCTTTTGCACACAGTCAGCGTTATATGTCTTGTTTTTCTGCACTGTCTTGCCATCCTGTGCACTTATGTTGTATGTTTAGTTTTAAAGAATGCACCTTGTCGTATAGTTTAGCTCTATGTTTGTCTGCGTCACCTGTACTTTGTTTTTGTTCTGTGTAGTACCTCTACACAGGTCCAGGAGGAACGTTGTTTCATTTCATCATGTACTGCATCAGCTATATATGGTTGAAGTGACAGTAAAGCTTCTTTGCCTTTGACTTGACTGGACTTATTTTTTGAGTCTTGCTATCGCCAGGCAAAGAATGCTATCAGGACATATTACCAGTCCTTTAGCAGCCTGGTGATCCAGAACAAATGAACGCAAAACACAAGGTTATGTATGTGATCATGATTCTACAACAAAGTGGAGGATTTAATGGGTAATCAGGTTGATGACAATGGCCAGAGAAAGAGCCTGATGAAGAGGGGGCCTTTTACAGGCTGCACACATTGGGTCATGACATGACTACTTTGCTATTAATATTCAGCAAGAAATTAAGCAAGTGGCAAAAAAAAAAAAAATAATCCAACAGTTCTGAGGAAAAGAACAATGGTTACAAAAATAACCTTCTGGTCTGATGCTGCAATTCCACTTTTGTCTATTAGTGACAAATGCAAGGTAGTTTATTTCAAGTTAACTAACAGGATAGCTAAGCTAGACAAATTTTGGTATATAGACTAGTATGCATATAGAGACAGCATTATATGAGGCTATGCAGGATGGCAGAAGGACATTAGGTTTTTTCTTTTAATTTGCATATTCATGTTTATTAATGAGGTGGCATGTTGGCACAGCAAATAGTACTGCTGCTTCACAGTTCCCTGTTCGGATGCTGAGCTCACGTTAAATGTCTGTTCTCAGTTTCACATGTTCTTCCTTATATTCATGTTGGTTTCTTCATGGTTCTCTAGTTTCTTCCCACCTCCCAACAAAATGTGGTGTGTGGATTGCTAAATTGTGTTCTGGATCATTCCACATATACATTGTGCCCAGAGTTCCTGGGGTAGGCTCACGATCTTCTGTGACCCTGATCAAGAAAAATAAATGGAAAAATAGTAACATATATATTAGGCATATTAGAAAAGATCGGACATTTTTGATTGACGCGTCAATTTAAAAGGCGACAATCATAAACTTAATGATAATTGACAAAAAAAATGACAGATAACTGGTATGTAAAAAAGAAGATGAAGTGTAAATAGGCTAGCAAGGTGATACTCAAAATAGTCCTATTCTGTGTTGTCATTATTAACAAATTACCACTAGGCTTAGATGAATTAGATAGATTATAAGCAAAGTTGGTCACATGCACTATATTGCCAGGGACACCCCTTCAAATTTTTGCAGATGTTGTTTTTCAGGGGTTGGGCTTGACCCCTTAGTTCCACTGAAAAGAACGGAGCGGATTCCTGTGAGCAGAGACTGCAGGCCAGGCCAAAACTGAGACTGCTGCCTAATATGGAGTTGGCCCAACCTGTGCAGCTATAACAGCTTCTGGGAAGGCTTTCCACAAGGTTTAGGAGTATGTTTATGGGCACTGATGAACGAGAAGGCCTGGCTCACAGTCTCCGCTCCAATTCATCAGGTGTTCTATCAGGTTGAGGTCAGGACTCTGTGCAGGTCAGTCAAGTTCCACCACACCAAACTGGTGTACAGTCATGTTGGAACAGGAAGGGGTCATCCCCAAACTGTTCCCACAAATTTGGGAGCATGAAATTGTCCAAAATGTCTTGGTATGCTGAAGCATTAAGAGTTCCTTTCACTGGAACTAAGGGCCCAAGCCCTGAAAAACAACACCTGAATTCAATGATTTAGACGGATGTCCCAAAACTTTTGGCAATATAGTTTATCATTTGAAAACTGTTGTAGTAGATTCAGTGGTACAGTGGTCAAATGTCGAATCATTGTCTAAATCAGGGGTGTCCAATCTTATCTGCAAAGGGCCGGTGTGGGGGCAGGTTTTCATTCCAACTGAGCAGAAGCCACACCTGAGTCCACCGAAAGCCAAGATCAGTTGATGAGCCAGTTGGAATCAGGCGTAGCTTCTGCTTGGTTGGAATGAAAGCCTGCACCCACACCGGCCCTTTCTGGATAAGATTGGACACCCCTGGTCTAAATAAACAAAATCATAGCATATCGTGTCCAAGCAGATTCAGTACTAAAGTTTGTTGTTTGTTTAATATAATCAGATGTTGATTGTTTAAATAATCAGAAACGTGTCATCTGTTGCGGCAGATTCAGTGATGTCGTCAAATATTTAATCCTTCTCTTAATAATCACTAACATTTTCGTTTAAAAACGTTATTATTCATGTTATCAATAAATACTGTCCGTTCTAATATAAAAATATTAATGTTTTAATTAATATTTAATTTAATTTAACTTTAAATAATGTTATTTAAAGTTTTTAAAACTTAATATAGAGTAACAAATAAACTTTTACACGTCTACACACGGGTTTTCAAGGTTCTGTCCAATCAGCGCTCTTTGTTTCTGTTCAATCAGCGCTCATTGCTTGTATCCAATCAGCGCTCACTGCTTTTATCTGAACGGCTCTCTCTCTCTCTCTCTCTCTCTCTCTCTCTCGCTCTCTCTCTCGCTCTCTCTCTCGCTCTCTCTCTCGCTCTCTCTCTCGCTCTGCTTGTAATCCAATCAGCGCTCACTGCTTTTATCCAATCCGCTCTCTCTGCTTGTGTCCAATCAGCGCTCACTGCTCCCGCCCTATCAACACTCCTCGGGATCACCTGATCAGTGCGCAGCCATTTTGTCCGGAGCTGCTGCTCTTCACAAACCGGAATAAACCGAAGGCGAGTGGAGGAACTCCGTTGGAGGGGGCTGATAAAACACACACTCCCCGCCGGAATTTCTCCACCTATCGATCCAGGACGGGGAAAAAAAAAAACCCACATTTTCCCCCCTACAGCTGGATTAAATGGACTTCCTTTCACAGATCCAGGTTGGACATTAGGTTTGATCAGCTGTCCGAGAGCTAATGTTAAGATCCTTCAGGTTTCCTTTTAGAAAACTCAACACGGAGCTCCAGCACTTTCATTTCTGAGCCTGGTGTTTTCTCTGCAGCTTTATGTGTCATTCATGTTAGCGATAGCCTAGTGGCTAGCGAGAGAGTGAACTAGCAAGAACAGTTTTAAAGCTGAGAGTAACTAACCTGTTAACTAGCTAAACTAACTAGTTGCATTCCGCCATTATCACTGTAGCGGAGTAATAACTTGGTTTAGTTAAAGGATCTCTTTGCATTCCTTTGGTCAGGAAGCGACTCGTTAGCTCAGTAAATGCTCGCAGGTACACGCCGAGTCTTTTAATATTATTTGGACTAAAAAAAAGGACAGACTTGTTTAACCAGTTTTTTTTTGGGGTACGTGGCATTTTCCTCCCAATCTCTCTCTCTCTCTCTCTCTCTCTTTTCCTGACCTGGCTGGACGGATAGCTAGCTATGTCCTTTTGCAATCTTCCTATATGCTCAGATTTCACCATTAGGTCCTGTACTCGGTCTGAACGCTGTTATGGTTATATTAGCTAACATCAGCTCAGTCAATCAGTTCATCCGGGTGTAACATTGGCACTTGGGATAAGATTTGTACTAGATAGGTAGCTAGATTTCTTTCTTTTTTATATATATACATATAACGATTATTAAAAAACCAAATCAAGGGTGATTGGTTTATTATTTAGCTAGCGATCTTTTCAAAGTAAAGCATTAAATAAGCAGTCACTTTACTGACTCGAGGTTTTGCTAAATCCGCTCATATTAGTGAGCTATCTGGGTTTGTGGGGTTTTTTTTCTTCTTCCTTTCCTTTTCTTTTTGGAGAGAAACTCGTCCAGCTGATCAGTAGTCAGTGTTGAGGTGAAACATGTCGGGACAGAGCATCACTGACCGCATCGCAGCGGCGCAGCACAGCATGACCGGCTCCAGCATCAGCAAAGCGGTGTGTAAGGCCACGACTCATGAAGTGAGCGGCCCCAAGAAGAAGCATCTGGATTGTAAGTATCCCTAGTTCGTCCTCTCTCTCTCACACACACACACACACACCTCAGAACGTCAGCCCAGACCTGGCCGACAGGTGTGACCTACTGACCGGTGTTCTACCAAAGGTTTCTGCGCATGCGCACATTTTTTACATGCCTCTCCATACGCTCTAATGCTCGAGCCTGAACCAGTAACACTTGGGTGCATTTCACCCCAAATGTGATGTCACGCCATTGTACAGCACCAAACACACCTACACACACACACCTGTTCACAGCCTGAAGCTGTGAGGCAGCATTGCGCAAAATGCACCGCCTACAGATTCACACTGGGTCTCCTTCTGATTATGTAGACAAAATATGCTTTTAACAGATTAGTAAAGATACTAATGGGCGGTTTGATGAGGGGAGAGCAGACTGTTAGAACACCTGCTGTCGGTGATGGGTGATAACCAAAGTAACATCATTTTTTTTTTTGCATCCCTTTTTTTTGGGGAAAGGTAGAAAATGAATCCGTAGATGTCACCAGAAGACGTCATGTGTTTTGCATGTCCATTGAATTGTGGTGATTGTTTACATTGTCAACATCCTTTCCATGAATAACAAAGGTTTTCTGTAGACACTTGGAAAAATATAATATTTTATTTTGTTTAGGCATCAAAACAACTACACCGATCAGGCATAACATTATGAGCAGTGAGAGGTGAAGTGAATAAGACTTGATGATCTCCTCATCATGGCACTTGTTAGTGGGTGGGATATATTAGGCAGCAAGTGAACATTTTGTCCTCAAAGTTGATGTGTTAGAAGCAGGAAAAATGGGCAAGCGTAAGGATTTGAGCGAGTTTGACAAGGGCCAAATTGTGATGGTTAGACGACTGGATCTCCAAAACTGCAGCTCTTGTGGGGTGTTCCCGGTCTGCAGTGGTCAGTATCTATCAAAAGTGGTCCAAGGAAGGAACAGTGGTGAACCGGTGACAGGGTTATGATGGGTGGCCAAGGCTCATTGATGCACGTGGGGAGCGAAGGCTGGCCCGTGTGATCCGATCCAATAGATGAGCTACTGTTGCTCAAATTGCTGAAGAAGTTAATGCTGGTTCTGATAGAAAGCTGTCAGCATACACAGTGCATCACAGTTTGTTGCATTTTGGTAGCAAAAGGGAGATCAACACAATATTAGGCAGCTGGTCATAATGTTATGCCTGGTCAGTGTATTTATGTATTTAAAAAAAGAGTTGAAGTGATTGGTCCTTCGGAAGCAACCCTGATAACTGATTGGACTTGAGACCCTGGAAATTATTCAAGTGACTAGAAATTTTAAAATAAAAGGATGACGCACTGCAATTTTTTATCCATTTATAGTTATAGCACATGGTGTGGAATGTTTGAGAGACCTGCTCCTTTCTATTAGCACTTACGTCATGGCTGCTATAACAGGACAAAAACAAACAAAACACAACAGCGTTTGTCATGTTAGCCGGAATATAGCACGCCCTGTCCTGAAGACTTGAACCATGTTGGGAATCATCTGACCAGTCAGATCTGAGAATGCAACACCACTATGGTAGAAATCATAACTTAAACTCAAAATCGTGGCGAGCCATCCAAGAGAAGTTAACCATGTAGAAACCAAGCTTTTAGGCTGAGTACTCTTATTACCATCACTCTGCTTATCTGCACAAGTGTCATGTTGTTCTGTAGCTGTGGCGTGAAGGCGTGAAGGTCGGGTCATTCAGACCATTAACCACATCAGTGAGTCAGTAATATCTATAACAAACACTTCCTCACTGTGAAGGGTGACGTACAGTTTCACCCTGTGAGAATGCTTTCAGAGTGCAGATTGAGACATTTATGGGGAAGTTGAGTGATGTGTTTGCGTGCTACCTGTTAGTGATGTGTGTGTGTGTGTGTGTATCTGTTCCTTGCAGTATCTCAGTTCAGCAGTTGTCAGTGTTTAATTGTTATAACTAGCTGCAAAATTCCTAGAATGAATGTGTATCATTTGTGCGCTTCTTTCATTTGGCCTGTTTTCCAGTGACAGTGCCATGTGACTACCTGCTGCTAGTGGTGCAAGTGGGATTTAGCTCTCGCTTCATTCCATCATAAGAGAGCGATGCAGCAGCGCTTTAGTCCTTTAGTCTCTCCCGCTTTCTCAGCTCCTCATCTGGACACTGTACCAGTTCCAGAGCTTTAGCTTTCATCTCCATCAAGCTCTTCACACTCATCATTTTCTAAGAGATCCAAGTCAAGTCTCGGTGATAACTGCGTCGTATACTTGCATTGCATTCTGAACCTTTGAGTCTGCCATTTGCATTACTTCTACACTGGATTTCAAGTAAATTTGACTTGCGTGAGAAGAGAAGCTGTTTTAGGAGCTTACAGTAAAATCTGAGCGTAATCTTTTCCTCCCTTGTGTTGAAATGTTGCTTCTTTCAAACAACACTGCAACCACACTAGCAGCGTCTTCCTGTTACGTCTGGTGCCACTTCCAATGGCTGACTTGTCACAGAAAACAAACTAAACCGCAAACAAATTAGCTCCAGAATCACGAAAGGCACAATCTGAAATATAAGAAGCTCATCTAGGCTGCGTATGTTTTGCATCCAGTTCAGTGTCGTATCCTTTTCAGTCCTCTCTTTCTTTTTGTGGTTTAACAGTCATGTTTTGTGGTTTCACTTGATTGCTTTGTATGGGCCGTGTTGCTAAAGCAGTGTTGTAGGTGTCGAGCAAGACACACGGGTATTAAAGCACTAGCAGCACACACTTCCCTTTTTTTTTTAACCAGAAATTGACATTAAATCACCATATTCTTGAAAATCCCCTACTGCCAGCCTGAGAGGGGGAAAAACCTCCACTTACAGAATGAAATGTGTGAGAATAAGTGCATTTCCATTTCAGCTACTAATTTTCTTTTTCTGGTTCTTTCACTTAGCCGTCCTCCTGCAATTTGTCTTGATTATATTGCCGAGCGGCTCAACTAGGAGAAATCTCCCCAAAGTTAGATTGTCAGGACGCGAAGGTGATTTCGTCCAGTGTGTTCTCTGCTGTCTGTCGGCTCGCTCCGTGCTTTCTAAAGGCATCTGCTTTAATTGTCTCGTACTTGATCAATCTTCCACGACCCAAACACGAGTGAATCAGCGCCGCTGTAATCTCCAACGTCCCTTCTGTCGACTCATCAGAATGTCAGACGCCGCTGTTCCCCCCCCCCCCCCCCCACAGCGAGCTCGTGCTTTTCCTGTTAGAACAAACAGTGTCGAGATTTTCACTGAGTCAACACACAGATGTTGCTCCCTGACCTGTCTTCTGCACAGTGCAGCGTTTTACACTGATCTCAGACCAGCTTCCTCAACTCAAATCCTCATATACATCATGCTATAATGCTGTGTGTGTGTGTGTGTGGGGAGGGGGATTCTGATGTGTGTGGGGTATTTATAGTGCCACAGGAATTTGACTTGCTTTGTGCTTCCTCAAATCCCTTTTCATTCAGCGCGCATCCTCCTCCGAAAAAGTCTCTGCGCAAGAGGTTCCAGATACCGTAAAGGTTAATTAAATGTAGAGCGATTAGTCCAGATCATTAAAGAGACGTATCGATGAGAATTTTCTCACTGACGTGTCTATCAGAAAGAGAAAAAACCGAATGCCTCTTTAACTGAATCGCTCTTTCGAGAGCCGTGACGTGAGTTTTAATTTGTGCCGTTCTTCAATAACAAAAAAACAACACGATCGGGTCGTGTTTATTAATAAAGATCTGCAGTGTCTCTTCACCTAAATGAAATTGTTTTTAATGGCTAATTGCGATGAAATCTCGACTGAAGGACGATTTATTAAAGCTTGAGCACACTTCCTCTGTCAGAGAGCTTTTAAATAGACTTGCATGAGTAAAAACATGTGGATGAAGGCTGATAAAGACGCAGCTGTAATTTCAGCTATAGGTATTGGCTGAGTGTTGACACAGGGAGGTGAATAATTATACAACCAATAAATAATAATAATAATTTTTTTTTTTTTTGTAATAAAGAAAGCATTTGAGCCACAAGTAAGGAATAAACATGCATGGGGGGGGCATGCTGTTACGGGAAAATAATCCACCCTAGTATAGTGTGCATCCCAGTGTAACGTTCAGGTACTTGTTATCACTCCAATGCTGATTATTTTCCTGTGACCTCACATCTCGCAGTGTTGTATTCAGTTCATTTCAATTCAACTTATTTTGTATAGCGCCTTTTACAATGAACATTATCTCAAAGCAGCTTTACAAAAGAAGAAAAACGGAGAAAGGGGAGGGGAAAAATAAAAATAACTAGAAATAAGTATAAATAATTAAATTTAATAATTAAACTTTTATCCCTAATGAGCAAGCCTGTGGCGACGGTGGCAAGGAAAAACTCCCTGGGATGGAATAAGGAAGAAACCTTGAGAGGAACCAGGCTCAGAAGGGAACCCATCCTCATTTCGGTGACACTAAACAGTAAATAACGTAACTGTAAAACTGTAACTGATTAATGTCCTTTCTACAACAGCAATCAATGGCCCATGTGGAACTATTAGGTCTGTAGTTTCTAAGGTCATTATAGACACTAATACTTTGCTGTCACAAGCTGACAGATGTAATGGCAGATCTGTGACTGTTTGAAAGTCCCCAAGTGGCTCTGTCCATGGCTGTCTCCTGGTCCACACAGATCCATCCACAGCATCCCTGGGCACCACCAAGCGATGAGACTCCGGCCAGGGGTAAGGCAGTGGTCACAATGGAACTGGCAAACACTGGGAGCTCAGGAGTGGGGTGTATAGCTCGACAGAGAGAGAAAGTTATTAAGTGTTCCTCTTACACCATAGCAACTTGCCAGCGATTTGTAGTTATTTTTAATGAGAGTGTCGCTTACATGCTGTCACTCACTACACTGTTTGTTTTTTTTGTTCCTTTCTCTTTCTTGATACAACACAGCTTGTCATGTTACTTTGAAACCACAAACTCCTTTGTTGTGAAGACTTGACACATTGGTGTGTAACACTGACACTAGAAACTCCATCCATAAAATCAAATAAATGGCATAGAAATCCTCTCAACAGCTCTATACTTTTCTTCTCCTTCTCTAGTCTTCGATTTTGTGACTTATCCGCCATGCTAATCCTCTGTAGATGAACGCTAACATATTAAGACAAGTGTATTAATATAAACTTCATTTAAATGATCAAATGATCTACATCGAAATTTCACTATCAGTTTCAGGTTGTGACCGTCTGTGGAAACGGTGAAGGGGGGTGAATACTTACGCAAGACAGTGCAATTCTTTCTTTTGCTTCATTTGTTTTAGTCGAAATAAAACAGTGAACATTTTGGGAGATTAACAGATTAATTGCTTCTGTTTCTGCTGAAATATTTTGAAAAGCAGTCATGTAGAGACTCTAAGCGATCTCCAAATCCTCAGCAAACTGAGATCTTAATGCATCAAGTTGGTTTCAAATAAGAAAAGCAATTGTGCTTTTTAACCCTGAGCTTTAATAGAGACGGATAGAAAGGGGAGGGGGTGGTGGATCTGGAGGCAGAGAGAGCGGTGGAGATGTGGGTTTGGGAATTGGGGAATGGTTGTGGTTCGAGGCTCAGAGCCGCGACGCTGAGCTCACCGTACAGGAATCTCACCCCGACCGTTAGCAAAAAATGCACCCGTCATCGAATTTGCACCGACCTACTTAAACCTGCATCTTAAGCTTTCAGAAAACAAGCCTCAAAACTGATCTCAGGTCTGAAAGCACAGCTCCTGAAACCTGTCCTGTGTTCACGCTCACACATCCAAATCAGCTAGAGGAGTAGGGAGGGCAAGACAGACGGCAAACAAACCCTCCAAAAGACGACCGGTGCTATTTTAAGCCGTCTGTGGTTCTGCGGCTCTTCTCAAGGCAGCGAGAACGCAGGCATGCTTTTGGAAAGACTTTTTCTCTCTCTCTCTCGCTCTCTTTGGCAACACCTTCAAAAATGTGTAGAACAGGCAGCTGCCTCGTCAATGCACTCATTAAACCCAAACGCCTTTTCTCTTCTCACACAGCTCATCCGTAGGTCGGGAATCTGCTTTTTATTTCCAGTACCACAACACAGCCCAGAAGAAGTGGGAGCCGACAGTGGAGTCTCTCGAACGCCCAGAGCTTGTCTCGTCTTTCTTGCTTCCAGCTTTAGTCTGTTGGCACTTTTCATTCTGCGTTTAGATCAAAGATTCTTCGCAAGTCTTCAGTGTCTGTGGAAGCATCTTGATTTGTAAATATTAAACATGGTCATTATTAAAGCCTCAGCATCCTGAAGTGCTGGGATCCTGGGCTTGTCTTGATATCATGCATGAGAAATGATGCCCATTGTTTGTTTTAAGAAAATCTTTGAGGTCCCAGATTTGGGTTTGGGGGACCAATGACTAAAGTCTGGTCCAGGAAAAACTATTATTTATTATTTCAGCATTGTCGAGGTATTTTTTTATGGTAGCATATGACTTGATCACATGATGTCGCACGTTTAATCGTTAGCTGCTGCTGGTGTGTTCTCAGTTCAGCCCGAGGAGACACATTGCTCCTGAGGTTAAATTGATTGTGTCTGACACTTCAGTTGCCCAGCAGAAACAAGAATGTACCCCCTCCCCACCTATATACTGTAAATATCATCGTTAACCTCCAAACCACAGCTACTAAACAGGTTAACCCACAAGCTAGCAACAGACAGGATTCACTGTGCTCTTTTTCTAAGTGGTTTCTCAGTTGTTGCAGAGATTGAAAAAGACTGTCTGTGTTCACGCCATGTCTCTTATCCTCAATCTGTTCATACCAGCAGAGTAATGATACATCATGACACAATATGTACCATATCAGCAGTCTATTAATAATGCATGTAATGCGATTGCACTGTTTGAACACCAGCGGTCCCAATCTGTGCACTAGTCAAGTGATCACATTCGCTCTTGGAGAGCCTGTGAAGTGATCTGCACTTGTACACTCTGCTATGGATCAAACAGAACAATTGCATAACCCTGTGTGGTGTACATAGAGACATAGGATGTGGAAATCGGCCATTTTAGCCAACTTTGGAGTGCTCTCTCTCTCTTGAGAGAACTCCTGTAGAATTTTTTTATTTAGTATTATGCAGACAAATATGCACAGTTTTTGGCATTGTTTATTATACAGAAAGAAAAAAGTCAGTCATTTAGTCATACTTTTTTTAGAGAATTGATCATGAACAGTGTTTGTCTTTTACTGTTTCTTTCTTTTCTCTGTTGAAAGCAGTATGCAAAATGAAATTCGACAACCTTGACTTGCTGAATGTAAGGGTTTATCTTCAGCACCAGGGTTAAATGACTAATTCAACGTAACCATTTTTATTTCCAGTGTTGAGATTAAAACCAAAATGATTATAACAGTAGAGCAATTATAAGGAAGGTATAAAAGAAAATGAAATGGAAAAAGAATCAGCCAGCTGAACTCTTGTAGAAACCTGTAACTCAGCCTCTTTCATTTTCAACCCTAATTTGTGTTCTGTAGCTGAACACTGCTAGATGACCACAGCTGTAAGAGGGAGGTTTCACATCTGGCACTGGGTGTGATGTTCGTATTTGAATGTAGAAATCCTCTATAGATTTTTACTGTGTCATGTGTATTGGTGCAGATGGACCTGACTTCTGCTCCATGATTAATTAGTGGTGATGATGATGATAGATATATCACGGATCTAGAGGTCAGTAGCTAACAGCTGGACTTCTCTTCAGAGACCCTGCATCAGACTTTTTTTTCTTTTTTTTTTTTTCTTTTTTTTTTTTTTCTTTTTTTCTTTCTTCGCATTGCTCATTCCTCATATCCAGCTCACACACTGCTGAGATTTGATACATTCTGTGGAATTTCACATGTTGTTCAGGCATGGCGGTGTTTCAGTGCCTCAGTCTGCATTTTCTTTTTGTTCTATACCCTGACTGTATAATATGGACGTGTCTCTGGTTCCACTGAGTTTCCTTCTTTCGTGGAACCTGCCCAGTGCACTAATTGGGAAGCAGAACTCCGCTATAGGCTCAGCTCAACACAACACCTTTTACCAATATTACCAATTAATCAACGGCTGCTTCACACCTATTTCTCCGATTTGAGTCCAAATCAGAGAAGCTTAGGCTTAGATTTGCAGGACGTTTTTTAAATTATTTTTCCCCATCCTGTCAAGCTTAGGTCTCGAACTGTTATGTGTTCAATATTTAAATGATTCCTGACCTACAGGATCTATGTTGGCATGTATAGTGGAGTGTTTATTAAATGACTGACAGGAGGCTCATCAAAACACAAACAAGCGTTCCAGACCAGTTCTCCGAAAGGTTTTCTTGGTGACTTAAACCATTGCGATGTTTACAGCTTCATTTAGTTTTTCTTCTACAAACTATTGGTCAGAAATATTTACCGGAAAAGGTAAACCAATCTTGGACCCAAGAATCATCTAAGCATTGAGAACCTATCTGGGAATAAATAAATGATTAGCCATGTATAGAGATAACAACTAGTTTAGTGTTTTTGCCCCCCCCCTTTGGCTGTCATTACAAATGTCCATGGCATTTCTGCATACTGTAGCACTGTCCTTTGGCTCGGATTGTGCCTCGGAGCTCAGTAGAGCAGCTTGCGTCTACAGAAAAATGCTGCCTGTGACCCAAAATACATGCTTTGTTTGGTTTTCTTCCAGCCGTTGGGTTGGTTTAGGGTTGAATCGCTTTCCCAACTGATAGAGACCACCTCACTCGGACCTATTTATTTATTTTATTTATTTACACACTTGAATATGATTTTTACTGCCTTAATACCTGCCAAAACAAACCACACCAAGGTTTCGGTTCAACCAGACTCATGTACACAAGCATGAGAGAACCAGCATGGCTTATTATCAGACACTGCATGTGTCAATATGGCTGTAGTGATGGAGAATTTCTATTTACATGGATATCTCTGCAGACTCTGCTACCATTATTTGGAACATCAATTTCGGCGCTGTCGGATTCTCTGAATAATAAACGTCTCCAAGTTAACGTGTGTGTGAGTGAAAGCAATAAACATCATATCCGCGTTTGATTTCTGCCATGTCAGTATTTAATGGTTGTCGAATTATAATATTGAACCAATATATTTTCTGTATCTGTTTTTGTGTGTCTTGTTTTCACATCTATCTGATCTTTATCTTCTGCTTTCCAACCATCCCTGATTCGGCTAGGACTTTTTTTTTTTTTTTCCCCAGGGGTTGAAAAAAGAGCTGCAAAAACAGATTATTGTGAAATGTAGCCAGGAGCAGATGGAGGGCAGAGCTCTGCGTGTGTTGAAATCCTCCTCATGTCTAGTATCAGGAGCGGTCGGTTACCGACCGGTCCGAGCAGCTTTTCCGTGTGGCCCAACAATGGCCCTCTCTTGCAGAGATGAGCACTGCCAGTCACTGATACATGGTGAAAGTGATGACCTCAGGGGTCAGGCTCTGTCTCTGACATGACACTTCAGCTTCTGTTTGCACTATAACCCACCCTTTAAACACACAGGGACTGAGCTGGTGTGTTCAGTACTCTGTGTGAGGAAGGCAACTCTTAAATTGAGCCTGGTTTCCTGTACAGAACGGAGGCTGAATGGATATTCCCATGGAACCAATCAACACTCCTTCACATGTCAGAGAAAGCAACAGGGAGAGGCTGGAGGCACAGAGTTAGGCTGCATTATTGAATAACCTGCAAATACAATCGTGTAAATGAAACAAAAACGCATCTACAAGCCAATTTAGTGCTATTCCCAGAATTGCATAAATGTTCACAGGCTATTTAACTGTCCATCAACCCTCGGTTTCCTCCATGAAATGTAGTGTATTGTGTTAGTGGGGTTTACAGGACCACATGCGGTGCGCACATTGTTTACAGGTCCGCCTTTATTTTTATACGTTTGCCTGGATAGAGGTCTGCGCTCTCTTCTGGGTGATCTGTCATGTCTCCACTCGGGAGCTGTGCTAGTTTGAGTCTCTTCGTTAAAAACAAAGCACATGCCCAAAGGAACTAGTGCTACTGCAGTGTGTGTGGCAGTATTTTCTTTTTCAGAAAATGGATGCAGAAGGAAAGAGGCAGCATGCACTGAGGGAACTGTAAAAGATTGTGATTAGGAAAGCATGCTCAGAATTTCACACAATTTGTGAAGGCTTGTACAATTAATTAGCAACAGCAGGGAAACACGAAACTACACTGCGCAGACTCCGCGACTGACCGGGTGGCCAGTTAACTTTTTCTATGCATGTTAGATTTATTCATTGACGTCTCTGAGCCGTAGTCCTGCACGTGAACTCTTCAACCCCCAATCTGACTCGACAGTGAGAACATTTTTCATTTGTTTTTCTTCATCCTGAATATTTGCTCTTATCTTAGCCGCGCTGCTAACCTTCAACCGCGATGAACGTAGATAGGAGGTGGAATTTACTGAACGTTCGCTCGAAAAATAAACAACGTGACTCTTGCTTAGAGCAAATGTTTACTGTCCTTGTTTCACTGCCATGAACAAGTGAAAGGCATAATTCTTAGTAAGTGAGGTGATGCAGCAGAACAGACATTTAACACTACTGATTGCTCTAGTTTGTCGATGTACAGCACAGGGTTTCTGCTCTAGCAGGTTCCGTGACTGCTACAGTGATCTGTAAGAAATATCAAGTCGGATATTTAATCTTGTTTCCATGTTTTCTTATGCTATCGAAAGGGCAGAGATAATAGACTGCAAATTAATAATGAATAAATGTACTGCACTACTATTCAGTTCAATATATACAGTACATCTCTTGCGTTTAATTCATATTTAAGCTCTTATTTAAGATGTGTTTAGAGCAATTTTTTTTTTCTTTTTTTCTTAATCTGCGTTGGTGGAATGCACAAATTGTTAATCATACCCTGGAATTTCTGACCTCCGCGAAAATTCCTACTGAGTAACATGGGAATGTATCTTCAACCCTGAGCTCAGTAAGTGATGTCAGATCACTCGGTGCATGCGATAACAATCACATGTCTGGGCTGTGGTGTAGGTCGGCTAGACGGAAACCCTTTCTCACAAAAAACATCGACTACCTCAACCCAAGCCGTGTGGCGAAAAATGTGTTCTGGTCTGATGAGACCAATTTAAAAAAAGCTTTCAAAAGGTAGGTTTAGTGCAGAGGAAAAAACACATCACCGAAGGATCACTGTGCAGCATGATGGTGGTAGAATCAGGCTTTAGGGCTGCTGGGCTTCAGCCTGGGAGTTTTATGTGGTGGAGAGAATCCTGAATAGCTAGAAAAAGTGCAAAACCTCCAGGTGGCTGCTAGTAAACTGAAGATGACACTGACTTAAGCAGAGTTCTGCATAAATTAGGTTTATTTACACTGTAGTCATGTTAGTGTACCAACTTGTTAGATACTAACATGGAGATTTCACTCATGGGCCTGATTGTTTTCTGTGAAGAGAACAGAGAAAATGTTTGATTCTGAGGTTTAGTCCATCAGCCTGCTGGTTTACTTTGTGCACAGCATAAAAACTGAACCGTGATTAGACTGTTAAACCTGAGTCACGTCTACAAATCTGAATTTAATTAGGTTTACGGTTCGAGTCTGACAGCGTCTTGGTCGTCTTTTCTTTAAGCATCACGAAAGGATATACAACAGGTCATGACGCTATTTATAGCCCACTACAGATTTCTAATGGATCTGTGTTACAGGTCACTCGAGGTGTGTGTGTGTGTGTGTGTGTGTGTGTGTGTGTGTGTAAAGGAGGGACTTTGCTGTTTAAAGAACTTGAAGTTTTAATGTTAGAACAGTCGGACTGTATCATGTATGAAGACGATGCTCTCAAAGAAACTGAGCTGCTGCACACAACTAAATGTTGCGCTTTCTATTCCTTCCTTTCAGACCTGATCCACTGCACCAATGAGATGAATGTGAACGTGCCCCAGCTGGCTGACACTCTGTTCGAGCGGACAGCCAACAGCAGCTGGGTGGTGGTTTTCAAAGCCCTCATTACCACACACCACCTAATGATGTACGGCAATGAGGTAAGATACGTGCACACACACACACACACACACACACGCACGCGCTCGTAGATTCACTCACCATCATGCAGTTCTGCTCGAGCAAGGTGAAATGGCCTCATCTCAACCTCACACACACAGCGTAATGATGTATAGCAGTAACGGAGTACCCTGGATATGCACACTCTGCTTAATAATGTGGAGTGGCCCAGAAACACATCCTCCCCCCCCCCCTCTCTCTCTCTCCCTCTCTCTCTGACAACACACTGTATTCTGCTGGACTTGTGGGAATGAAATCCACTCCTGTTCACGTTTAAATCTTTAACCGTAGTGTAATGAAGTTAAAGCGATGATTTTTAACAACAGATCAGTCATGATAACGGAAACCCAAACAGCAATTACACTGTGTTGTGTACATATGCTGACACTCCTAACCAGTTGTCCTGTGATACAGAGGTCCTGTGTATATGGGTGTGGGATCCTGCTGCTTTTCAGAATGCTTTTAAAACCTTTCATTATACCCAGAGCATCACATATTAATGTGTTTGTAAGTTAAACATAAATAGAAATTTAGTTAATTGTGTGTTCACTGATGCGTAGCATAAATTATACCTAGATGTTTTGTTTCAGTCGCCATTGTCATATCAGAGGAGAACCGTCAGGGACAGTTGGAGGACGTCTGCAGACGGTGTACCGGTTAGGAGAGGACGGACTGATAAAGTGCTGATCTTAAGGACACACTCGTGTGTGTGTGTGTGTGTGTGGGTGTGTGTAGAAGGGGGTGTGTATGAGTCACTCCCAACTGTAGCCCACATACTGAATATACAGCTTTCTGGAGTTGTACATTGTCAAGGAGGGAAGGAGAAAGAGATAGCTGGATGAGGGGTAGTGGGTGTGTGTGTGTGTAGCAGAACTACGGGTAGGAAAAGCTGACAGCGGAATTTTAACTCCACTTTGAGGATCGGAGATAAGGAACAGTTGGTGTGTTTCTCTAATGGGCTTTTGTAGTTGTCAGATTAGTCCTCTGCATACCAGGATGTCACTTTCTCTTCTTTAACTAATAATCAAATGCAAAGTGGGAGCTGCTGAAGTAGCACATGAAGTGCTTGTTGGACTGTGTGTGTACAAGAGCAGGTTAGAGGCCTGTTAGAAACAAGCTGTGAGAGGGAGCTGCAAAGCCAATATGACGTCAACCGTCGTGACTCTAGAGAGCTCATGTGTGTTCTTTTCTTTAAGAAGTCTTAATTACTAAAAGATTTTGTGTAAAGATGGTAATAACCCTGTAATGTTGTTCTGATACTGAAAGTAGTGCAGAAAGTTAAATTCGTTCTTCAGCGACTCCATGATCAGGCTGGTGATGGATCCTGAGGGAGCGCTGGGTGTGACCCGGGGAGTGGGCAGGGTTCATTTACATATGATCATTTCAGTAAACAAGTCCACTTACTGCTATTCTATATGGGCAAAAGTTTATAGAGACTTGGACCATAACACTCATGAGTTTTCTTGCTTTAATAATCTACATGGAGACTTGCCACTACGTCTTGGAGCGTGGCTGTCGGGATTTCCTCATTCAGCCACAAGAGCATTAGTGAGGTCTGGCCCAGCATTAGAGAGGGGCACAGTCGGTGTTCAGTTTAATCAAAGGTGTTTAGTGGGGATGAGGTCAGGGCTCTGTGCTGAAGACACAAGTTCATCTACGCCATTCTTGGCATACCGGGTCTTCATGGAGCTCGCTTTGTGAACGGGACATTGTCATGCTGGAGCAGGTTTGGGTCTCTTAGTTACAGTGAAGAGAAATGATAATGCCACAGCACACAGAAGCATTTTAAACAAACATCTTGGTGGCAACAGTTTAGGGAAGAAACACGTACTGGTGTGACGGTCAGGTGTCTACAAACATTTGGCCATGTAAAGTATGTCTCCGGGGGTGGGGCATGGTGAGAACATGCAAACGTCTGCACAGGCAGTAACCTGAGCTCAGGATCAAAGCGTGGAGCTGTGAGATGGCAGTGCTACCTGCTACACCACCATGCTGCCCTGCTATACCCACATTTCTCCTTTACACACACACTTCTATAATCATTTATGGGAAATGACTTTCTTCCTTCAGTTTTACTGCACAGACTGTATATTCTGTGTATAATTTGATACACAATTAGGAGTCATAAATCCCATCATTGGAAAGCATATGTTTTATGAGCACTTCAATATCCAATTACAGCTGTATATTTCACTCTGAGTGTATAATAAGCATGATGAATAGAATTCAAACACTAAAATGTGTTCAGTATATGTGTGTAAAGATAAGATTGCTAGTGCGTGTTGCCTAAAAGTGTGCTGAACACGTGGGTGGGTGGTGCAGGTTTGTATATCTTGATAGAGACTACATGTCTGTATAGGAACGTCTGACAGTTTTGCCATTCTGGGACTGCTCTTCGAGAGAAAACTGTTTCATTTTGTTTAATACAAGGGGTTTTTTTTGGTTCCTAGGTTTAATGTTAGGATAAGATTTAGGGTAGACATCATTTATTAGCTATGTTATTAATTGTGCATGTGGGGGGTATGTGTGCACGTGTGGGGGGTGTGATTGTAGGGAGGGAAAATTTTTTAAGGGTCTGCCTTGTGGAGCTCTGATAAAGTGTTTGTGTTGCAGAGATAAATAACTGCCTGCTGATAGCACCATTTAATGAGATCTGCCTCAGAGCACACACACACACGGAAATGAAAAAAAAAAAAACAGGCCTTGGATGTTGATAATTAGATTAGAATGGAGTGGTTGTGGGTGGATGGTAACGGGCCAGACGCTGGCCTGCTGGAATCCACAGCACTGACACACCGGACGCATTTCAGCCTGATTTCAGAATCGCTCGTATCAGAGGTTGTAATTCTGTTATGATATGATGACTATAGACCGTTCTCGTGGGAGATGCAAATGAGCGAGGAAGCTTGTTTAACATTCCAGCAGCGTGGTGTTTTGAATGTGCTCAAAAAGCACTGCTGTTTGCATAATGACTGCTGTGTTTGAGTGATGCGAGATAGCCGAGGTAATAATTACCTTTTTTAATAAGCGCGCACAAACACGGACACACACAATTCCTGTACTCTCACTGTTGCACTTTTATTTCCTTCCCTTGGGCAAGACTACTAATCAATAGCTATTAGCATAGGTGCAGGATAAACACTGGGGATAAGCAGTAATTATCTTACCTGCATAGCAGATCGCTTCCCAGTGAGAAAATCTTGTGGATTATTAATCATTTGGATTGTCGCATGTAGTCTGATATAACCACCAAAGCAGAGAATTAGTCCATGTGCAGTGAATTTTTCTCAAATGATTTGTGAGAAGATGAGAAATTAATTGGCCTTTTTGGCATTTCAGGGTTGTGGCCTGAACAAGCGGATTCCCCCAAGATAAGTGCTGTCTTAAAAATAAATAAATAAATAACACACAAGCGCAAAACAACACAGCACTAGTTGCGTGAGCTGTATCCATAGTAACTCTGAATTTGTTTAGAGTCAAGTGCTCCACTTCGCTGTGGAAATCCGCATGCATGCGCAGTCCCCCTTCTCTAGGGTCAGGTTTGATTTTTGCAAGTAAACCGATCAAGACAGGGCAGGGATCTCATCGTAGATCAGAAGTCACATCTCGAGATGCTTTTGTGGTGGGGAAAAAAAAGAAAAACCTCCTCTGGCCAGAGGCTCCCGTGTTAATAATGCATGGCGCTTCGGCGCTGTCACCGTTCAAGGTTTATACTCGATTTATTATTAGCGGACTGGAAAATCCGTCGTTCTTATTTGTCTTTATACGCTGCCCATCTTAAACGAGCGCCTCCGAGCAGCAGGGCTGTAAATGATCAGCGATGTCGAGTCGAAGTGTGAAACAGGATTAACTCGAACACACAGGAGTTGACTGCATTAGTGAGTGTGTGCTGTTCTTGCTGTGTGTTTTGTCATGCTGGGTTTCCTGGCAGGACATCCTCCATTCAGATCCAAGGCGATTGTCTTATCCAGGAGCACATCAGCCAGCTGGGGGATGGTAGCAGGAGAAAATGCCCACCTGGTGTGGACACACATGGCCGTTCCTCTGCTGCAGCGTATTCCCTCAAACAGACGAGGCCGAATACTAAATAAGACACCATGCAACAGAGCGAACCGATTTAGTTGCTGATGAGAACGGGTTGAGACGATTATTCAATGGATCTGTTTGTAACATGAAGTGTGTCAGAGTTGCCATGGTGGTGGTGATGCCTTTATCTCATTTATACAACTGAGGTTTACGGGCCTTGCTCAGTGCTTACGGAACTTAAGGTTTACGGGGCTAGCTTGGCAGTGGTGGTATTTGAACTTACAATCATTGTAACCACTGAGCTAACATTTCCCTTTTGGTGATGATGCTGTTATCAGATATTAATCCAGTTCCATCATCATCTGATACCACGTGAGGTAAGCCTGGTGTACGCTGTCACGCAAACAGATTTTGCTGATGACGGTGAAAGCAAAGCACACTGCAATAGCATCTTCATACAATAGCTGATAACCTGAGAACAATCTTTAATACATGGCTGACCTGAGCAGAGCTAGATCAGTGAGTGTACTCTTTAAAGTCGACAGCAAGTGTGCAGAGGAACCCTCAAAAACCAGAGCACTACAGTTCTGCAAGCACTGAGCACCGAGACGCTTCCTTTCTTCTCGCTCACTGTGGGTTGCTCTATGCTCATGAGTCAATGCCTCACACTTCCTCATCAGGCCCGGCTTGCTCGGGTTGGCTGTCCTCACGCAATCTTTTAGGGTTTAAAAGGTCATAACATTCTAAACATAACTCGCCATGAGGAGTTCATTGGAAGCAGCACAAGGCAGCAAACATGTCCCATGATGCCAGTTGATTGCTTAATTCTGAGTAAGTGACACATTGCGCTGTCGGTATCCGAGGGTACCAAAAAGCATGTCCTAATACCCAGGCTGAAAGCTATCTCATTAATGTACCATTCTTCTTCATACATTTACAATCTTTGCTTAATGTTTTTACCGATGCTCAGAGACATGACTGCATGTTATTAACACAAGGCAGACCCTTAACATGCCTGGATTTATTTATCTGCTTATCTAGGAAGTCTGTTTTGTGTATATCCAGTATATGGTTGCTCATTTAGGAAGCTCAAATTTAAGCTAAATCAGACCAATTTGGATCCAGGTGAGGCTGGGAAACATGATTTCAGCCTTGAGCAGCTTTATAAAAACACTACCTGCTTCCATAATTCTCTTTTTCTTTGCGGCAGCCGTCTTGGACAACCATACAACTCTAACGCAGCTTTACTGAAATGTGTATATATACTTATTTCAGTTTTTTTTCTCGACTCTTTCTTGGTTCTTGATCGCTGAATGTTTTGCTTTTCTTGCCTTATGTCACAAATAAGGGGTAGTGGCCAAGAGTTTCCAAGTAGCTGGGGCTGATTTTATCGTTTCACTTTTTCTTTTTTTTTTTTTCTCCCCTCAACGCAGTATTCAAATTGTCTAGAAAGCTATGTGAAGTATGAGACGTCAGCATGGCAGGAAATCGTCAGAAATGATTGTGCTCTGAGATTGTGCTCATTTGTATTTCTTGGAGCCTTTTGCTGCAGTAGGGTTTTTTTTGGGTGGGGGGTGATGCATCTTGTGTGCAGTTTTCCCTCCCTGACATTAGTGTAATGTGAACAATGCACATGAGTGAGTAAGAGTGAATACACCAGCCATTTAGTTCTGTCTTTTTGTGCACATCACTCAGCCTTAACACAATTGTGTAGACACCTCGGTGTAATGAGTTGCTCTGCCTGCATCAACTGAACCCCGCTGTCTAGATTCTTTCCCAAGAAATACGGTCGATATCATTCATCTGGGCTTTCAGCTACAGGCAGTGTAATTTCACCTGTAGGGCAAATCTCTCTTTGGTTCAATCAAGAGAAAGTGAGATTTGGAAGATCACATGGTTTGTGCTGAACTTCTTGTTTTAGTGTTGCTGTTTGGAACAATGTGGCTGATTTTTGGCAGTGTTGTCACTTCCTTGTTGTGACAAGATTTTCATTTTGTTTGAGAAACCCCCCAGAGCTTCTTTCTTTTTTTTGGCAAAGAGGAACTTGGACCTGAGCTCATAACACATGACCATCTTCTAGGTGCTCTAAGGTCACCAGATATCTTGAGGCAGTATAAGCATAAATTCTCTCTAGTACGCTTTCTCTGACAGAGATTTATTTATTTATTTTGCAGCATTCAGAGAAATAAGCTTTGGGCTATTTCAAGTGAAGCCGCGTTCCCTTACAGTGTAAAAAGCTGCAAAAGAAAAAGAACCCAAAGCTATAGAAGAAGTTTCACCGATTAAATAACTCTGCTGTTTAATACTTTTGGCCTTCAGCAACAAGATTTATTTTTAATGCTTGACTGCAGAAAGCCCTCCAAGTTCTCATGCCCTCTTTCCCTAGCATTAAAGATAAATAAACAGCTTGTTCCAGTGCCTCGACCACTTTCTCTACATTGCTAGTTGAGAGGCGACTTGATAAACGAGAGGAGAAACGGCTCTCTATGGCGTCTGCAGTTGTGGAGGAGGCGTGGCTCTATTCCTGTCATTCCCTCTAAAAGAGGGTTTAGCCTTAAGACTCAAAGCCCTTGTACAGTAAATTGTATTGAATTTGTTTGATTTAAATGTATTTTATTCATCAGATTGTGAATCTGGTTTTCTATGATTGATTTAACCCTATAATGGCAGTTTTAGTTTGGTTTTGAACTGATGCAGTTAAAGCTATTGAAGTCTAGTATGGGTTCAAGTTAACAGTTTTCTGTTGTACATAAAAAGGTACCAGAAATACAGCTCCAAGGCCTGTAGGGCTTTTTTGTTTTTTTGTACATGGAAGCCGTCTTATAACGATGTTAGAACGGTAAGTCATAATTGTGCCTCGTGTCTGATGTTTTTTGGTGTGAATTCCCCCAAATTCCCACTCTCTGGTAGAGCTGGGAAAAGATCACACCCTGCTCAATCAAGTCTGAGCAGATCACAGCGTGGAACATCGCATGCTCGTCTTTTCGGGAATTTCCAGGCTGCTTTTCCCAGCCCCGGCTCTGTCAGCCTTGAAAGGCGGTGACGGTGACGGCAGCAGCAGCAATGTCTGCCAACCCAAAGAGGCAAAAGCTTCAGTCTGTACCCGCTTCAGTCAGAGAGTTTCCTCTTATAAGCACTATAAGTGTCCTCAGTCATCACATTCCAGATAAATACGCACTGCCCTGTCATGTGTACCAAAACATCAGACAAAATACTGATTGTAATCTGTCGCTTTTCTGTCTCCCAGCGCTTCATTCAGTACCTGGCCTCGAGAAACACGCTCTTCAACCTGAACAATTTCCTCGATAAAGGTGCATTGCAAGGTAAGGATAAGATGCCGGGTGCACAAACATGATCGCAGATTAATACATAAAGGTGTAGTCTCTCTACATATACTCTGTGTCCTCTGTTCTTTCCCATCCTCCACCTCTGATTTTCTCTCACTGTGTTTCATTCTCACTTATTCTCTCTGTCAGGCTACGACATGTCCACCTTTATCAGGCGCTACAGTCGCTATCTGAATGAGAAGGCTCTGTCCTATCGGCTCGTAGCTGTCGACTTCACCAAGATGAAAAGAGGGTGAGCCAAAAATCGGGATTTTTTTCTTATATTGCCTTTTAATTCTCAAAGTGATTCCTTAAGCAAACTGAACTGAAAAAAAAAAATATTGCGAGGAGTATTTCTTTTTGTAAATCATATCCTTCTTTTGGAAGGTAATGAGGCTGGTTCTGAGAGAGCCGGCTGTCTAAAGCCTTATTTGGATTGGATTAGTTTTACATGAGGATGTGGGGAAAGTAATTATCAGTGTATCTCTGGGATTTCCGTTTTTTTTATCCCAAACCTTCATGCAAGTCATTTTCTATGGACTGTGCATGCATGAGAAACGACCCCAAGTAATATATATCTGTCTAAATTGGCACATCGTTAAAGGACGCTTTATATCCCGTGAGAAACGAGAAAGCGCAGAACCACGTCAATATAAAGACACACCCAGAATTGCTCTTACCTCATTGTCTGTCAAAAACAAAACAAAACCTGGCAATAAAATATAGATTTATAAGCGGAAATTTCCAGAGGTACTACTACAGCTTACATGCATGGGTCATGTGACCTAAGTTGTGCGTCTGGCCATGCCCCCATAACAAGTTATCATATTAGTATTACATGTATAATTTTTAATGTTGCAAGCTTGTGTTAATCACAAAGTCATCTATTTGATTTATGGCAGGATCACTTAATAAACTCCCATTTAACAGAAATGTGTCCAGAAATCTTATCCTGTCCAAACAATCCTTACAGCATGTAATAATCACCCGTGTATGTAATATACTGTGATACAATTGCGCTGAGATAAACGAAGCTTCGAAATATAAATACGATTAATCATATAACTCTCTCAATAATTCCTCATGTATTTATTTTTCCTCCATTAATTTGGAGACGGTAACTCATTGTTTTCTGTAGAGCGTGCCTGAGCTCTCCCGGTCTCTGCGGGCTGCAGTGGAGTCAGGCGTGCCTGTTACCACACTAATGAAGTTGCCTCTGTAAAGCGATCGAGCTGATTATTTAAAGACCGCTAGGAAGATGCCTCTCGGGAGCTTCCATTGTGCTGGAGCACGACGAGCTGATATTTAGAAACCCATGTCCCGTTTTTATACCGCTAGTTATTTTGTGTTTCACTCTGCAGTGTGTGACTGACTGTGTCAGGTCCATCCTCCAGCTATCCTGATTACGTCAGGGTTACTCTTCTTCAACGCTAGTGATGTAACAATAACATCAAAATATGCTTGTTGGGTTATCAACATTATTTTAATTACACTGAGCATCTCCGTTATTCCTCATAAAGCTAATGTGAAATCTATTCTTCACTTTTTCCTTCTTTTTACTGATGTCCAATACTGGTTTTTACACATGCAAGTGAATCTATATACAATCATACGGACCTAGTGTTATAAAAACATCCTTGTTGGACAGACCTTTCAGACACGAAGCAGACATGGCACAGACAAGCAGTTCTGCCTGTCAGATATTTCTATGTGGAGGTTTATTTTTGTACTGGAGTGCTGCGCCTCAGACTTCAGGACCGCTGGTTTGTCGGTTGTGTCCGTTTCTGTATGTGTGTGTGTGTGTGTGTGCGTTGTTGTTGTTTGTTGATATATGTGTTTGTGCGTTGTGCAGTATTGATGGAGTGATGCGCACCATGAATACAGAGAAGCTGATCAAAACTCTGCCCATTATTCAGAACCAGCTGGACGCTCTGCTCGACTTTCAGGTGTGTGTTTGCGTTTGGTGCATATGTGTGTGTATATATGTGTGTATATATATATTCATGTGTCTTGCCTTCTGATCACACTGAAATGTGGTTGTAGTGGTGTGTAGGCTCGATGATGCTACTAATTATGTTTAAGCGCTCGTTTCAGATAATCAACTTACAGGGACTTCCATATTTCCCTTCTCTGTTCGCGTGACGATGATGAATTCAACAGCGAAACAAATCCTACATGTTTAAGTAATAGTAGTACCAAATTATAACGTAATTTAAAGCTCTACTGAATTGAGTCACTGTTTAGTGTTACGTTTAGAGCGAAAATGTTAAAACTGCAGCTGCACATTGTGACCGAGAACTAATTTAGGAATGAGTATCTGCTAAAACCCTATTCCAGGATTTGAACTTGGGCTCTATGAACATTGTTACATAACCATAGACACACACACACACACACACACACACACAGACAGTGTAGCAGTTACATCAGCATGTAGCACAGCAATTTCCTTTAGCTTGGCTTTGTAGGTAAATATAATCCTGCTGTTTAAATCAGTCCCACAAACCCAAAGGACACTTTCATTTTTTTTTGCCACATAAATCATAAACCCCTGCCATGTTTTTTTGACTCAAACATTTGATTAAAGGAAATCAAACGTGATTTGAGATACAGACATTATTTATAGGCCTACTCGTCTTTGATATACCGAAGTCAGAGTAAACCATTCAGTTCAGTGATTTCAGTTTTTGATCACTGTAAATAAATCTAAATAATAATAATAAATCCCAGAGCCCCGGGCTACCTCTGGTGGATCTACAGATTTAAACTTGGGATAAAAGGATTTGGCAGCAGTGTTTTTAAGTAAGTTCCAGCTTTGTAGCTCCTGGCATGCAGAGAATTAGCTCACCCAGATCAAAAACTGAAAACAGCCCATGAGCTAAAATCAGCTCGGGTTCCTCTGCTGAAAACCCAAATCACACCTTTATTCACACTTGAGCTACCTGCTAACTTTGTGTCAGATGCTAAATTATTCATCAGGATTGGTTGAGAATTAAAACTAGACTGTGTTGCTGTCTTTAGCTGATCACTGCCGTTTGAGGCTGATGTTAAGAGTGGACTCTTGAGTAAACATGCTATTTTTTTTAATGTGTGTCTACAGGCCAACCCTAATGAGCTCACCAACGGTGTGATCAATGCTGCCTTCATGCTGCTCTTTAAAGACTCCATCCGTCTATTTGCCGCCTACAATGAGGGGGTCATCAACCTGCTGGGTAAGATGCTCGCTCACTCACTCACTCACTCCTTTAGCCTATATGATAGTACAGGGATGTGTCCTAATCTTGCTTGCCCAGGATAGATCGCTATAGTCTCGGTTACAGGGGTGTGCCTTAATCTCACTCACTCGGAGGAGCACACCCTATTCTTCCTTGCTCAAAGAATGACGCTCTGTTCTCCGTCACAGGGTGTGTCCTAATCTCGCTCACTCAGAGAAGTGTGTTCAATTCTCACTCCCTCTGAGTTTTTGTATTTGTATTGTTCTTTTAGCAATGGCCATTCTAAATGTCTCTCTCTCTCTCTCTCTCTCTCTCTCTCTCTCTCTCTCTCTCATATACTCACCTACTCAGAAGAGCATGCTATTCTCTCTCTCTCTCTCTCTCTCTCATACTCACCTACTCAGAAGAGCATGCTATTCTCTCTCTCTCTCTCTCTCTCTCTCTCTCTCTCTCATACTCACCTACTCAGAAGAGCATGCTATTCTCTCTCTCTCTCTCTCTCTCTCTCTCATACTCACCTACTCAGAAGAGCATGCTATTCTCTCTCTCTCTCTCTCTCTCTCTCTCTCTCTCATACTCACCTACTCAGAAGAGCATGCTATTCTCTCTCTCTCTCTCTCTCTCTCTCATACTCACCTACTCAGAAGAGCATGCTATTCTCTCTCTCTCTCTCTCTCTCTCTCTCATACTCACCTACTCAGAAGAGCATGCTATTCTCTCTCTCTCTCTCTCTCTCTCTCTCTCTCATACTCACCTACTCAGAAGAGCATGCTATTCTCTCTCTCTCTCTCTCTCATACTCACCTACTCAGAAGAGCATGCTATTCTCTCTCTCTCTCTCTCTCTCTCTCTCATACTCACCTACTCAGAAGAGCATGCTATTCTCTCTCTCTCTCTCTCTCTCTCTCTCATACTCACCTACTCAGAAGAGCATGCTATTCTCTCTCTCTCTCTCTCTCTCTCTCATACTCACCTACTCAGAAGAGCATGCTATTCTCTCTCTCATACTCACCTACTCAGAAGAGCATGCTATTCTCTCTCTCTCTCTCTCTCTCTCTCTCTCTCTCATACTCACCTACTCAGAAGAGCATGCTATTCTCTCTCTCTCTCTCTCTCTCTCTCTCTCTCTCTCTCATACTCACCTACTCAGAAGAGCATGCTATTCTCTCTCTCTCTCTCTCATACTCACCTACTCAGAAGAGCATGCTATTCTCTCTCTCTCTCATACTCACCTACTCAGAAGAGCATGCTATTCTCTCTCTCATACTCACCTACTCAGAAGAGCATGCTATTCTCTCTCTCTCATACTCACCTACTCAGAAGAGCATGCTATTCTCTCTCTCATACTCACCTACTCAGAAGAGCATGCTATTCTCTCTCTCTCTCTCTCTCTCTCTCTCATATACTGACCTACTCAGAAGAGCATGCTATTCTCTCTCTCTCTCATATACTCACCTACTCAGAAGAGCATGCTATTCTCTCTCTCTCTCTCTCTCTCTCACACTCACTCACTTGGAAGAGAGCTTTATTCTCTCACTCACTCGTTCGGTCGAGCACTGTTCTCATGCTCTCTCAGAGAAGGGTGAAGTATCTCGGACACAGCTCTCTCTTCTCACTCACAGGAAAGTGTCACTCTCACTCAGCAGGTTGCTGGTATATGAAACTGCATCATTAGGTGTGTAAGAAGCAGTATTGAGCAGCCTGAATGTTCCTGTGGTTTTTCCTACTGTACATGCCATCATGCTGTCTTCATAAAGCAGCGCGTGTTAGCAGATCACAAAAAACTGCTATAGTTAGCACTGAAGCGTCTCAAATCTCCAGAACCGTTTCTTTTTTTTTTCTTCTTTTTTTCCCCCTATAAACTGTTTTTAGTGCTCAGTCGTTAAGTCCGAGCCATTTTTAAGAAGAGTGTCAGCTAAATGGCTGATTCTTGTAGAGCGTGCCGCAGCTGACACCTCTGAATGAGCATTTGATGCACTTGCTTTCCTCCAGCGGCCAATTTACCTCCCTCAGTTTGTCTGGATCTTGTCGGTGCTATCAGGCAGTGGCGTGTGTTTTGACAGCTCTCTGATGTGGTAATTATAGCCTTTGCTCAAATCGCTCATCTAATGGCAGCTGTTCTTTTCTCTCCACAGAAAAATATTTTGATATGAAGAAGAACCAGTGCAAAGACGCCTTGGACATCTACAAAAAGTTCCTGTACAGGATGACCAAACTGTCAGAGTTTCTCAAAGTAGCAGAGGTACGGTTTTAGTTCTTAAAAAGTAAGCACAGACACCCTGAAGGAGGACTCTGATGTTCTGCAGTCAGCGGCGTACCTCTGTTCAATCAATAAACCCTGACACAAGTCTCGCTGTGACTCATTCTGCCACTCAGGGCCATTTATATGCAGGGACACAAGGAGGGATAGATGTGCTGAGGCCACAAATTTCCAGTTTCTTCTGACTTCTGAAGGCAGTATATCCAAGCTTCACCTCAGTTATTGACAGTAATGTGTAGCACCAATGAGACATTACATTTTCTTATTGAAGGTGTTTTATTGGTCTTAATATTTATTATATTGCAGTTTTATTGGTTATTATGCCAGACAGTAAATTTAGTGTCCATTGTCAAAATTTTGGGATCTTAAACATCTGAATTTCTGTTTTTTTTTTTTTAAGGATTTATTTAATTGATTATTCATAAATTTATTTCTACATATATACGTTTTTAATGACTTATGACATCGGTGGGAACTGAAGCCGATTCCTTAACACCTTCAGCCGTCTTGCAATAAATGGTCCTCTGTCTTCTTCCTGTGGTAGATGCAGTGTAGAGAAAGAAGCTCCTCGCTTTTGCATTCTGTCTCTTTGGCTATTTGTGTCTCTTGCACTTGCTCAAAGTTTCCGTCTCTCACCTTTTCTCTCACACTCTTGCTGTCTCTGTGGTGTGACCAGCGTTCTCTGCTTTCTGATCTGTCAAAATGCTGAGGAGTCTTCTCTCTGAACAGAGGACTGCATTTCAGATGCTGTCTGTCTCTCTTTCTCTTTCTCTGCCCCTTTCTGTCTCACACCATCTCTGTCTGTCTCAGTCTCACAGAGTTTCTCTCTCTCTCTCTTTCTGTCTGTCTCTGCCCCTTTCTCTCTGCCCCTTTTTCTGTCTCACACAGTCTCTCTCTGCCACTACCTCCCCTTCCCAAACACGTACACACACTAGCAGCACTTTCCACTCTCTCTTCTTTAAATGCAGCGAGCGTCTCAGACATGATTTACAAATCGGCTTTTTGAGAAGAGCGCCCATCTCCGTTGTTTTTTTTTTTTTCTTTTCAATTCTTTCCTCTTTCTAGCATTAAAGCCTCTGTCCTCATTTGCGTGTGTGTGTATGTAACAGGCTTGTTGTTTTTCTTGTTTTAAATCACTTCTGAGTCTCGGCTGTCTAAAGCATCATCACATCTACATTCCTGTCCATCTCTCCTGAGTAAACTGCAGCATGGCCGACCTTCACGTTTCCATTCACATCAATCTTTTTGTTGTTTTAAGTTTATAGACACTGCATGAAGTAATGACCCTTTGTTATATTGTTGTTTTTTTCCTTTATCCCCCCCCCCCCCCCCCGTGTTTGTGTGCCTGTTCTTTGTTTTGTTTGTTTGTATGTCACAGCAAGTTGGGATTGATCAGGGTGACATCCCAGATCTCACTCAGGTCAGTGTACATTTCATCTCCTCCACTTCCTGCTCCAGTTCCTCCATCCTCTTCTCTCTTCTCTATCCATCCTCACTATGATGTAGATTCTGTTTTAATTGTTGGTGGTTGTTGGTCGCGGTCAGTCGATCACTCTTTATAGGGTAAAAAAAAAAATGGTGATTTTCAACACGGATGAAGTTCCTTTGACTTAGTTAAAATTGTACAATAAGCAGACACAAGTTGTTTGTGTGGCTGAATTCTAGAAAACACCAGTGTGTGTTTTCTTTGGTGCGAAGGATAAGTGTTTCAGTGTTAAAAAAAAAAGAAGCTGTCTTCACACATACAGTGAAGTCGCCAGTCAGCGTTCCTACTACTGGTTGTCATAGTGATAACGTGTATCAGTGTGGTACGTAGCTAGCATTCCTAGTTTTCTTGCCACTAAAATAAAACTTTATAAAGCAAGATTTGTTGTTTGTGTCTAAAATTCATCAGTGTACACCGATCAGCTATAACGTTATGAGCCGTGAGTAACACTGATGATCTCCTCATCATGGCACCTGTTAGTGGGTGGGATATATTAGACAGCAAGCGAACATTTTGTCCTCAAAGTTGATGTTTTAGAAGCAGAAAAATGGGCAAGCGTAAGGATTTGAGCGAGTTTGACAAGGTCTAAATTGTGATGGTTAGATGACTGGATCAGAGCATCTCCAAAACTGCAGCTCTTGTGGAGCGTTCCCGGTCTGCAGTGGTCAGTATCTATCAAAAGTGCTCCAAGGAAGGAACAGTGGTGAACTGGCGACAGGGTCGTGGGTGGTCAAGGCTCATTGATGCACGTGGGGAACGAAGGCTGGCCCGTGTGGTCCGATCCAACAGACGAGATACTGTTGCTGAAGACGTTAATGCTGGTTCTGATAGAAAGGTGTCAGAATACACAGTGCATGACGGGTCAGGGCTGTTTTGGCAGTAAAAGGGCGACCAACATAATATTAGGCAGGTGGTCATAAGGTTATGTCTGATCGGTGTATATCGGCATCATATCATGAGATGAAGCAGAAGCAGGTGTGTGCTCTTTGCCACGGATCATGTGCAATCTATTGTCTTCACTCCCATTAGTAGTCTCTGCACCAAGTCACTCCAGTTCCATATTAGCCCACATCTAGCCAACGGTTGCTGTCGCTCATGTCTCCTGATTTGCCAGCTCTCGTTAATAAAGAAAAGGCCTCGGGTCATTTTGTCACTGCAAGTCACTGTATGTGTGAAAGTAGTATAAGAATGTTACAATTCACCTCTTCAGTAACCACAGCCTTTACTGTTCCTTCCAGACCATCAGAGGATGTTATATTGTAGGTGATTGGTTGTGCACACTGCTTGTACGGCTCCTCACTTCCTGTGGCTAACACAATGAATGAGCCCACCTCGCATGATGCCCTCACACCTTTTCTTCTGTTTGTGTGTGTGTGAGAAAGAGAGAGAGAGAGATAATTGTGTAGCTGAAGACAGACCAGATCGTGCTCTGTTTACTCTTGTTCAGTTTACAGGACTGAAATCTTTCCCACTGGCCGTCCACAAGACGCTTGTAAAGTATTGATGTAACCTCAGAGTGTCCTCGGCAAACACACACAGGCTTACATTATTCAGCTCTTAAATCAAAGGTGTGACTGCCCGAGACTCACTTTGTCGAGCCAGTGGACAGAAAAGCAGCGGCGTATTAAAAGCTGACGTTCTCTTTTATTCATCCCTTCTCCATTTGTGACGGCATCCTTTAAAAGATTCTTACTAGTGCCCTTCCTATTTTCAGTGAATTGGGAAATTTCGCTTGGCCAGTTTTCAGTTCCTGTTTAAGACTGTGGAAATATAAGAAAGTTACAGTCTAACTGCCAGTCACATCCCTGCATGGGTCAGTGTTTCACCTTTTACTTCCTCTTACAACATAGAAGTAAGCTGTACAATGGGAGAAAGGTCGAGTGGAATTTTTTTTTTTGTTCTCAGCAGCAAGCACAATGTTCAAACAAAAGCATTGACAAGTCTGCATTGACAACATAAGCATGTGTGCCGTTTAGCGACAAATAGATTTATTAGTCAGCTACCTGAAAGAACTGACTACTAAAACATGACGGGAAACTAATCAGCGATTGTAATAATTCCAACTGATGCATTTTTTATGTATTGAAAGGAGGACATTGATGTGTTTAGTTACAGTAAATGTTTATTTTAGAACATCCCTGGAACATGTTAGTTTCTGTTTTATTACACAGTTAATTCTCAGATCTGATTGGTCAGATCAGAGCACGGCTCACGCAGTAAAGCCTTCCTGTATGTTCTTGCTATAGTAACTGCTCAAGCACAAGACCTTCTATGACAGATGCTTTACATAATCTGACTTCTAGTAAATAGATTTAAAAAAAAATCAAGCCAGAGTTTAACAAATTAAATTATATATTTGCTGCTGTGGTGTCATCTTTTTTATCTTGCTAGATATTTATTTCAAGCAGTTGTAGGTGTCAGTCACGGTGCTTTGTAAAGCTTGACCGAGGCTTCATGACTGCCATTTTACTGTAAAGTGTTTTTTTTCTCTCTCTCTCTCTAAGGTAGTAAGAAACCACAAATCCCTCCCTGAAGATTGTCTCACATTGCAATCATAACAATCAGTGGGAAAGTTGTAGCTAACACTGGAGACTCCTTCCAGAAATTACGCAGAAAATGTTATCAACAAATACATGACTCCTGTATTGAGTCCACCATAGAGAAGCACTTTAATATTAAAATGTAAACTTGTATAGACCAGCCAGCCTCCTTGCAGTTTCTTCTGATCAATTCAACCGCGATGTAATTTGAATCTAATTATTATAATTTTTTTAAATATATATATAGCATCTTAGTGCTGCATGTCAACAGAAAGGAAAATGCTTTAAATTGCAGTGCCGTGTGTGAAAGTTCCGCTTCTGAAGTCTGCAATTAAGTCGGCTTGATCCTCTTTTCCCCTCTAAGGGCTCATCTAACAAACTTCACTCAAGCTGATAAAGTAACAGAAGCGTCGTTAAGGCGGTGATGGGGGATTCTCCCAAGGGGACGTGTGAAGAGCGTGTTAAAATCGGTATTGAAATGCATCAGCAGCCGGTTCGGGGGAGAACGCTGAGCTCCCTCAGTGGCTTGGAGTGCAGTTTAAACATTAGCCATGTGATGTGGAAAGTTGGCAGCGGGTCCCTGCTCTTCTCACAAACTGCGAGACACTGAGGACACTGCCTTAGCTAACATTGACACAGTCTAATTAAACCAGTACAGGGCTGTGTACTTTTCACTATTCCAGCTTTGAGTTTTAGTGGCTGAAATTTGTCATTTATAAACGCTACCTGAGGGCGAGGCAGAGACGGCCTGCTCTCACTAAGAAACGCATACTGGAGATTAAATCGGTGTAAAAAGGACAAACACGATGCACTGCATGATTAACCATGATAAACTGAATATGGCTGTCTTTCAAAATAAATGTCACGGTGTATTAGTGCCATTTCTCTCCAAAAATCTGTGTGTTGCAGTAACTCTGGGCAGATGTCTTGTGCTGACACGACGATTTTAGGAGCAAATTCTTTAATGTGCATGTTTCCTGACCGACTCCACTGACTGCTCTCTTTCTTCATCTCTCTCTCTCTCTCTTTCTCTCTCTCTCTCTGCTGAAAGACAGATTGAATGTGTCTGTTTTTTGTGTGTTTATATAGAGAATCAGCACTAATCTCATCATTTTGATGCATAACTGACAGCAAGATGTTGACTAACATAGAAATAGTTGTGACTGACTGCTCTTTATTTGTTCTTTCACATTTTTGACACTCCTGATGGGGTCATAATAGATACATGTTTCTATTAGGCTGTGTTTTAACAAAGAGCTTGAATTCAACTAGTTTTGTGAGTGATCTTTTATGCAGCCTCCCTATACCTCATTTATCCATCGCTAAATGCAGCAGGTACCAACGTGGACCAGATGTTATGTCTGATTTGTGATGGTCCTATGGTGATTCTTTTCCATTGATGGATGGAGTAAAGGAAGGCTGACGAGTTGCATCTATCAGTAGACCGGCTACAATCATAATTTTTTTAAAAATTTTTTACCTATACGGTGATTTTATACTGTCAGGATCAAGGATTGTGGACATCTCAACATCACACTCGTATGTGCTTTCTGAATTTTACGACTTCAGATTTAATTGTTATAATAAGCTCTGCTAGATGCTGGAGTGTGGCTATAGAGATGGGTGTTCAATGGAAATTTCACTCCAAACTTGAGGTCGGTTTGTACACCGAGGCATCGTCATGCGGGAACAGGTTTGCGCCTGTGAGTTCCAGGAAAGGGAAATTGCAACACTACAGCAGTGACATTCTAGATAACTATGTGTTTCCAAATTTGTGAACAGTTTCGGGAAGGCGCACATATGGGTGTGATGGTCAGCTGTCCATATATTACATACTACACATGTGGTGTTTATTAACAAGATCACCTAAGCAATTAATTATCTCCATTTCTATACTTTTGACAGAATGTACTAATGTCTGTCTTTCTGTCTATCTCTATCTCTGTGTCGCTTGAGTGAACTGGTTTATGGATAACTGCATCGGCATGTAATATCGAGGGAAAGCAAATGCTCTTTGTGTACCACCGCTTGCTCATTCTGTGTCTCTCATCACACTGTTTGTCTCTCTGCAGGCTCCCAGCAGTCTGCTGGAGGCTTTGGAGCAGCACCTGGCCTCTCTGGAGGGCAAGAAGACTAAAGAGTTCTCAGCAGACAGCAGGTACGCCACAGTGCTTCAGCCTCAGCCTCAGCAGCTGGAAGTTTCCTTATGTGAACTAATCTGAGATCAGCAGTCAGGAACCAAATGTTCAGTACAGTGGCAGAAATCTAAAACATCTGGGATCAGATGCACTATTTCAGTGCCACAGTAAGTTTAAGGAACTTGAGAAATAATCAGGCTGGGAAAAATCAACAGATTTTATCACTGCAACAGCATGCAGTACAGCAGTTTGGGGATTATTTATGTATACTAGCCAGTCCCAAAGTGTTTTATTCATCCTCTCCCACAGCAGTTCGAAAATGTTAACAATTTTTACTTGCATCCTATAAACTGCCACCCCCTCACCAGCCTCTTGTTTTTTCTTCAAATTAATAAGACAAAAAATGCAGCTTTTTACAAAAAAAATAGACTTTCCAGTGACAGAAAACTAAACAGCTTAATTTATGACCGTTACAAAACACAAACACTTCAGACTCCTTCCAGAAATGCTAAACAAACGTCCCTTTACTGAAAACTCTTCATATCACCAGACACAGTAAATGATGGAGAGTCCAATTAAACATTTTTAAATAAGTTTCTTATTAATCTTGGATTGCACACAGCGTCTGGAAGTAAAGTCTGTGTCTTTTAGTCATTTCTGCAGAGAAACACTGAGAGATGAGAATGAACCTGTAAAATAAACCTGTGCTTTGCTCTGCAGAAGGCACTGCAGACTGAATGTAACAGCGTTGTGACATAATGAGTTTTATTCAAAACCCCCAGAGCTTGATGTGAGCAGGAATAGAATTAATCTAGAGGCTTAATGGGAGAGTCCTGTGTAGTATGAGGATATTACTGCACGGAGGAGTTCAATCTGATTATGTAGTGCTGTGATTCGACGTTGCAGTAGTTATTAAATCTGTGTAAATCACCTGCCCTTCCTCCAAGACGCTAACCACATTTCACCCTTGTCCGTGTGTCCGTTTCTGTTTGTCCGTCTGTCCATGCGTATTCCCGTCCTTCCATCCCTGTAGAGCCACGACTCTCTCCAGCGCTGTGTCGTCCCTCTCCAACACAGGCATGTCCTTCACTCGTGTGGATGAGAAGGAGAAACAGCAGGCCCTAGAGGAGGAGCAGGCCAGACTGCAGGCTCTCAAGGTGGGCTACAACTTTGCTGTGAGTTGATCACATTTAGCTCTTTTTGCTGTTTAATTAAAAATAAACACCGTGTTATTCTATTTGCCGTCAAGGAGTAGTGTTTGACCTTTCAGGAGAAAGCACAGGGTCTGATTGATTTGATAGCTTATTATAAAAAGATGGAAAGTGAGGAATTGATTTTGAATGTTCTGTGCTTTTCTGGGGTGGAGACACACTGACTAAGCAAGAAACTTCGGAAGTGGCATTTAGTTGTAGAGTCTTGGGAGCTGTGTGTTGTACTTGCCATGGGCTGAAAGTATCTGCTGTGTGTTGTTTTTTAGCTCAGTGTGATTAGTGTATGATGACACTACAAGACTACGAACGCTTTTGTTACACAATATGCTTCAGGGTGTATAGCAGTCTACTGACAAACTGCAAAAACAAAAAGTTCAACCATTTTCTCCCTGATTTTGGTCTTGGCCAGTTCCATTCACCAGTCCTGTATTCTTGCCAAGATTATGCAAGGCTAGTAGAAGATTCAAAGAAAACACTAAATGCATCACAAATATTTATTCTCTTACTGAAATCATTTGAAGGGAAGATTCGGACAACCCTAAATCTTGGATTGATTTCTAAATATATTGATGTCAATAATTTGTGGTGTCCTCTTTTTTCCCTTTGCTATGCCACATTAAACTCTTCAAGCCTGTGTATTTGAACAAGCAAAAGAGAAAATAGCGAACGAAAGTAGCTTAGTGGTGTTAACTCACTGTGATTGTTGTGTAATGATGTTTGGTCGTTATTGCTACACATACGGTTATACAATCCCATTTCTTGCCATTTGCACGCTTGTGTGTGTTTGTTTCTGCTTGAATGGTGATGGCAGGCTCTGCTACTCTGATAGGAAAATGTCAATCATTTATGCTCATTAGAATTTTACGCCACACTCATCGGTTCTGGAGGTCAGTTGCCGAGGCTTTTATCCGGTTTCGGTCACGCTGTATAATTCAGACTTATCCGTGTGTGTGTAAAAGTTTAATATTTTACACCATGTTGCCTGGAACTTATTAAATATGTTTTAATCAGCGTGTTATTAATACAGAGGGTTTTCACTTCTCTAACGGATTATCGTGAAAGGATTACAGCAAGCAAGGACGGAATACCTAGGTGGACAGCCGCACGGATAATATTACAGGACGTTAGGCGAGGACATTCACAGCAAGGTTTCAAATAAATACTGTTTATGTCCCTACTATTTGTATACAGGCTAATAGTTTCAGGCTTATTTCAGTAAGCCTGAGTGACATGGGAACTTTTGCAGTGAGATAAATATATACGCAGTGTAGCTCAGATCCTCCACAAGCTTTTCTTTTTCTTTTTTTGTTTGTCTGTGAAGAGGAAAAAAACCTGAGTCTAGAAGCTCCTGGTCTGATGAGAAAAATGAACATGTTCACAGATCAGTGTGTGATGAGAAAGATTCAGCACTTCCTTTGGTGTTTTTAGAACAGCTTGGATAGGGTCAGACCCGTGCCGCTCGGGGAACACGGTGTCCTTCTCTCAGGTAGCACCGCATGCACACCCGCATTTGTTTACACCACACGTCGTCATCGTCACGGCAATGATTACCCCCCCGGTGACGAGAGGGGCGTGAGGTTAGCCAAACTCCTTTGTCTTTGTCGGGAGACTTTGTCGTCCCATAAGGAACACACACACACTGTAGCCTCAGGACACCTGGAATGTGTCCTGGAATGCACTCTGCATTTAGATAAGCTGGATTTAGTAGCTCAATATAGTACCTGGAACTGGGCAAATGTTCAGAGAAGCTATGATGTCTAAACTAGTCCCACTGATCACCACTGGGATTAGTGTGTCGGGTATTTGTATGCCATTTTTGCAGGATTTTAATACAAGTTTATGCTAATTATTGAGGGTGCTTGTACACTTGACTTGTTTTGTTTGTCGGAATAAATACTAGAGGATTTTATGTGCTGATAAGGGGGCCTAACTGGCCGAGTTTTCTGTCTACACCAGCCTTCACGTCAATAATGAAGCCGAAATTAAGAGGTGTAAGTGATGCAGATGTTATTTGACTTCACTGTAGTTTTGGAGACAAGTGAAGAGAAGTCGCTTGTATAATGTGACTGTATGCAACTGCACTTAAAGTGGGACATTGTGTACCATCTGTCTCAAAAATAACCAAGTTACATTACGACGAATATTGATTTTCTATTCAGCTTGTCATAAATCTCCTTAAATGCCCTAACTAGGCTATTTTTCATAGACACTGTACTCCATCCTCTGCCTCTACCCCCCAGTGTGTATGATATGATTGGTCTGGAGGTTAAACGGTACTAGATGTCATTTAGGTTCCTTTTTGGAAAATTTCTTTTGCAAGCTGTGCTATGACCAAAAAAGAAAAAGTGCTGCAGCAGCATTTTTAAAGTACCTGCATTATGCATGCATATTTATACATATAATACACGGGTTAGAGGATGAGCAGGGCAAAAAAAGTGGCCCTAGTCACTTAATTTATGGGCACGGATTTAGTTTTAAGCGCCCTTCCCCGTGTTGTGGAGGACGTTCGTAAGCCATATAGGCCCCTCGTATGTAAAACAGGCTGCTATATTTGCTGTTTGCATGTGTGTGAGATGAAGGCAGTTATTCTGTTTGCTTAGTGGTTGCTTCAGGACGGTCTATAGTCAGCCTCTGCGGTATGTTTCATAGCTAGACAGGGTTTGGTTACGTGGTCACTGTTGTTGTTCAGAGGTTATAATATGTTTCAGCAATAGGTTGGGTTGTGGTTGCTTTTGTGTGTCTGTGTTTGGGGTGGGGTTATCAGCTCTGTCATTTCTAGTGGATGTGGGATCATTTTTGCATTTTGATTGCTTGGTTCATGTATTTGTGCCTGGCTCATTTCTTCCAGGCCGAACTGATCAGCTTTCTCTTGACAACATTCAAGCATTTGCACATTTTGATTCGATGTATTTGTCTGAAGAAAATACGAGAAAGCCTAGCACAATCTCCATTTTGATACAAACATACATTAAGAACGTCAGAACACAAACACAGTGTGAAGCTGTAGTCATAGCAACAAAATAGATGTCTCACATCACCCTACGAACACTTTCATTAAAAAAAAAGAGTTGCACATCTCTATAGCACTATAACTGTGCTTTATTGGAATTTGACATTAACATTAAACTATTTGAGGAGGAGAAGAGCGATGTCAAAATAGCCAACTGTTAAATGATCAGAGTAAGAAATTTGTTGCCTGGATGAAATGACCAATAAAGTCTTTTACATTTCTGTGATTTCCAGCATCTGATACCAGTCAAAAGTTTGGACACACCTTTTAATTCAGTGTTTTTTGTTTAGGGATTTATTTTCTACGTTCTAGAACAATACTGGAGATTTCAAAACTATGAAATAACACACATGGACTTCAGTAATCCATATGTAATGACAACAAAAAACAGTCCGTTGTTATTGTAAGACACGAAGGTCAGGTGTTCTGGAATAGTTCTTGCAAGAACAGTATTGTCAAGTGCATTTGCAAAACCCATCAAGCACCATGATGAAACTGGCTCACATGAAGACCATCCCAGTAAAGCAAGACCAAAACTGACCTCTGCTGCAGAGGAGAAGTTCATTTAGAGTTACCATCCTCAGAAATCACCAATTAACAGCACCTCAGATTAGAGCCGTTATGAAGGCTTTACAGAGCATCAGTAGCAGACATATCTCAATATCAACTGTTCAAGCGACATTATTGTGTATTTCGGCCGCCTTCAGCATTGTTTAACAATGTAGAAAGAAATAAACATCAGGAAAGACCATGGAATTAGGTGTGTCCAAACTTTTGACTGGTAGTGTATATGAAACACACATGTATTGAAATACTTTGTAATTCATGTTTAATTATCTTTTCCCACCTGCTATGGTATATATACTGTGCTCCTCAGTGGAGTGTGACTGGTGCAGTATAGTTTACTGTATATTTAGATTCCTTCCCGCAGTCTGTCAGCAGCACAGCACATGCTGTCAGACACAGTTTGAAGACTTGCAGCTTTGCGCTTTTTTTGTCATCTGAAAAGTGAGGTGACAAAAATGTTTGTGTGTGTGTGTAGGACCAGCGGCTGAAAGAGATTAGCATGCAGACTCCCTCTGTATCCCCTGCTACTCAGTCTGCAAGCAGTGCCAACAACCATAGTGCAGCAGTGGATCTGTTCTCCAACCATAACACCACCCCTGCCCCCATCACCAACAGGTCTGTAAAACACACACACCGTTTTCTCTCTGTCACTTATACAGTGCACTACAACCCATAGTGGAATCTGTTACTCTTAGCTACGCACAGTATTGTCTATATTTTGCCTATGTCTCTAACACGTCATATTATAACGTCCTTAGAATAACTTTCTTTGCCTCTGCTTCTTACTTGCAGCGTGCCAAACCTCACCAGCGACCTGTTTGACCTCCAGCCAGCTTTCATCCCTGCCGTGCAGAGCACTCCATCCATATCCACAGCCAGCAGTGCCTGGGGAGGTAAGACTTCCTCTCTCTGATTTTTCTCTCCATTTGATAGATTTTAATAATTATTAAAAAAAAAAAAAAAAAAAAAAACCTGCTACCATTTCCCATCCACTAGCTAGCTCTTTCCTATTACACAACAGCTTAAGGTAAAATACATCTTGACCTGTTGCTCATTCTGAACCTTGCCATGATTGGCAAGGTTTGCTCTGATTGACAGGAGAGGGAGAAATCTCATTGCTCCCCAGAGAGCAGGACAACAATGCTCTCCTCAACCCCTTGCCATAGGTGGCTATGGCATTGTCAGGTTTCAAACTCATTCCCTTTCTCAAACCCACCCCACTACCTATGGCCCCTCATTTACTCACCAAGATCATCATGTGACATTGATTGTAAATAGTCTGTTCTTTTGTACTCCTCTGAATGGAGTTCTAACAGTGTTTGAGTGCTTTGACTACAGGCATTAGTGTTGATGTGGCCTGTGCTGAATGGTTACGCTCATCCATCTGGCCTGCCTTTACACAAAAAATGTGTGTAAAATGAGGACATTGTTGGAAGGGAAGATGGTCTGGGGGACAGTTTTGTTTTTTCTTTTTTGGCTTTCATGTAGTGTGTGGAGAACAGCAGGAGAGATAATGACTTTTCACATGTAACATGGTGGCACTATATGATGTTAAATGCTAATGAAGCCTATGATGTAAGCATCAGGAAAGTGTTTTCATGCATTTAATATCGTTCTGCAGCTGTGAATAGCACTGGAGATCAACAGTGTTATACCGATGGTATCACTGATGCTCAGAAAGTGTTAGTCCTTGCACTGATTATTTTCCTCTGACAGCCAGCATTTGCCAAAGATTACAATTTTTATTCATTAAAAAAACGACACATTATACATTTTATTGTTTATTGTTGCGTGAAAAAGACTTGTAATAGAGCAGCTGTAAACAGTCCCATAAAAGTTCAATAAAAATCTCCTGACGGAAAAACATCACCAACAATTAGTTTTTAAAAGTTTTTCCTTGTTATGCTCACATTAAGAAAGGCACATTAACATAAACCTGTGATTAGTCTTGCATACAGGATTGTTATTATATAAAAGGGCTTATACATAAGATATGGTCATCAAAATACCTATTAATTAGTTCATCTGCTGATTTGATTTTAAAAAGCTGCTATTTGGTGCCAAAAGGAGAAAGAAAGGCCTTTTCTTGACGGCTACTATAGTTTGTCAAGCAAACACATCTCTTGGATAGTTCTTAAACAGAAAAAGCGTCAGCATTAACACGTTAGATCTGAGCATTCAGGGCTGAAAAAACTCCAGGTCCTGGATATGTGCAGATCTAAACACATGACTAATAAACCATTGTGTTGTTATCTCCATGTGCAGAAGGTCAGGATGGATCGTTCAGTGTACAAGCCAGGACTAAGGTTTTGTGTACGCATGTGATTTTCTTCCTCAGGTCTAGAGAGTGGCGCTCCCCAGCAGGCTGCTCATATTTCCACCATGAATGTAGATTTTGACGCAGTGTTTGGATCTCAAGGTGCCAATAAAGATGTGAAGCCAGCAGCTGGTAAAATCCCCACTAAAGAGCTTATTTAAGCTTCTAACCCACTGCTGTACAAGTCAGCAAGCTGAATAACCTTTAACCTTCTGCTCAGCTAACCTCTCTGCTCTGCCGTGCTTTAACGGAGCCGGGTGAAGTGCTTCCTTTAACAGATCTGACCCACAAACTAAACCGCTATACTAAAGGAAAATGTGAAGGCTTCTGCTCTGGTTTGTGCCATTTTAAAGTGCTCTTCAGGTTCTTTTACCCAGGCCTCGGGTCTTCTTATGGTACAACACATTAAAAAGCAGCAGTTTAGTATCTGCCTTATGCTTATATACACACAAGATTCACATGTGCAGCTGTGGACATGCGATAAAACCCATCAAGTTATAATCACCGGAGGGGGAATGTAGAGTTATAAACCCCCATCTGCTGCCTGCTTCACTAGAGGAGTAGACAATATCCATCCAGCCATTCTAAACACTCTTCTTCTCTGTGTGTGTGAGGAAAAGACATTGACTAAATGTCCTATACACTTGCTGTCCACTTCATTAGGAATTCATTCAGTTGCCTAAGCAGCAGCACCACAATGCGAAACAATTATGCAGATAAAGGTCAAGAGCTTTAGTTACTGAGTTAAGAGTTCAAGTGCTTGCTTGTTTGGGGTTACTCACTAAGTGTTGTAACATGGTGTTTTTGAAATATCGGAAAATATTCATGGTTACATTGTTCATGGTAAAGCTCATTGTTTCAGGCTGCTTTGGTTCTAGCAAAGCCATAAGCTTCCTTTTTCCATTTGATCTTTTGCCTTTTACCCTTTCCTTACTCCTATTTTCTGTTTTATTTTTTATTTTTGCCCTTCTCATTCTTTGCTTGTACTTTCTGTTCCTGTCCCCTATATTCCCCTTACCGTTTCTGTCTTCCTCACCCCTTCACCTTTTCTCCTCGCTATCTGTCCTATTTCCTACCACTGTGACAGAACAAACAGTGTCTCTGCTGGTGTACACTTGTTAGCAGTTTGAAGTGTATGTGGTATTAAAGGGTGGTTGCTGACTCGCAATTTCTCCATCTGTTTGGTGCTTTTCACTTCAGGGCTCATCCACATAAAGCAGAAGGACACAGATAGATGCCTCTCAGCTCTCAGTAACCACAGTACTTCAATCTCTCTCTCTCTCGCTTTTGTTCTGCACTGTATTAGTTGTGTATTGTTCACACAGGCTTTCAATGCTGCTGTTAAAGCAGAAAGTCGGACTGGTTAAATCTGTTCACCCGCCTCTCTCTCTCTCTCTCTCTCTCTCTGTCTTCCTTTCTCTGTCTCTGTCTTTTCTGTCTCTCTCTCTCATACACACACTCACAAAATCATCCTTTCATTCTCCTATTATTTGTTTATTCATTCATTTTTTATTTATAGAGTTTAGCCTTCTGAGTGAGCAATAATATTGCACCTGCTCATATTCAATCTAAAATGAATCTTTGCTTATTCCAGATGATTTTCTTTGCCCCTGTTGTTTCTCTTATTGAATGAACTGTTAAGCATGAGAAAGGCAGCATGTGTTCTCAAGCACAAGCATCACAATACTTCTGAAACGGTTTAGTGTAAAAAATATAAAAGGAGATCAGATAGCGTTAGGAAAAAAAACCCCACAAAGAGCTGTGTAAAGAGACTAATAGAAAATAAATGTGAGATCAAGCTAAGTAGTGATAAGAAATCATTACTATCTAAAAGTAAAAATGTTTCTGAAGCATTAGATTAAACATGACAAGGTTTAGAAATTTGGAATATATATATATGTATGTCACTACACTGCTAACAATTTTATTTCTGTAGAGACGTGACTCCAGCCATTACAGTAGGATTAGGATATCAGGATGTCTGGTATGATTTGGACATGAAGGGTAACTTATTTAGCATGAGCTCTTATTTGTGGTACAACCCACACCCCCTACATTCCTGTTAATATATCGGTATCAATATTTATATCTTTCGCTACAGCTACCTCAGCCTGATTCTGCACAGCATTGTGTTGTATGGATTGTTGTACAGCTTCACATACTGTTGCTGCCATCTTTCCTTTATATCCTTATTTTACTTTATTTTATATTTTGCCTTTCATACCTATTTAAAAGTAAATTCTGATTTTGTATTCCATTTTTATTTTTTAATCATCATTGGATTGTTTTTTTTTTGTTTTTTGTTTTTTTATGAATCATTTTCTCTCTCCCTCCCTCCACATCTCTATCTTCCTCCCTCTCTCTGTAATGTGTGCCATTAGCTTGAATAGCTGCTGAGGATTGTTTACAGGAGGATTTGCTGAATTACTCTGCACAATTGACTGATGGTAAAGCAGCAATCGAGCGTGTGAGGAGTCGCTGTATGAATCAGCTTTATGGCTGCACTTCAGGACTCCGTTCACTTCAGACTGAATGATAACGTTTTGTTTGTAGGTTGTTTTACAACCTCAATGAATAGCCATTGGGGAAACATGTACATTTAAAGTCATTTAAAGTGCAAAGGCCACATTGCTGCATCTCCATCTGACTTTAGACAGCGCCCTGATCTCCGTGTCACGTGTTAGGTGCTGAATAACAGGGTTTAATTTGTCATGTTACTTCCTGTTTCAAGTTTCACAAAGGCAGGAAATGAGACGGCGCAGGCTGCCAAGGAGCCGAATTACCCTCGATAGCACTTTTCCACCTAAAAAGTGCTGCCGCTAGGTAAAATGTGCGAAGAGGGAATTCGAACGAAAGCGACGGCAATACACCAAATACTGTAACAGTTTCTGCTGAAAAGCTTTAACTGAACCGTAAATCATCAAGCAGATGTAGGTCAGTAACTAGATGGATAGATTTCCATTTTATTTGTATAGAGCTGTTAGACAATAGACATAAATCTATTAAGATGTATATGTAGGTTTTTTTTTGAAGTATGGATGTAGATTTAGATCCAGAGATGATAATGGCAATGAAAAAGCATGAAGAGGAAATGATGAGAGGAAGCAGAGTTTCAGAACAGAAAGGGTATGAATCCTCTCCTGGGTGACACGTGGTAGTGAGACTGTAAAACTACAAGTAATGAATATTCGAAATATAAATGAATATTGTACGAACAATAAAGGCAACCTATTGTGTGTGGGGGGGAGAAGCTGTAGTCATCAAAAGTCCCATATAAAATTGTAGCTCCAGAGAAGCCAGAATCAATCCCAGATCCTGTAAAGCCTAGAGCTGAGCAGTGGATTCAGATGAGTTATTGCACAGTACACTGAAGAAACAGGAAAACAATGCACACACAACACTTGTTTCAGATTTGTGTGTGTGTGTTTCATTAAGTTGTATGATTGTGAAAACTGCCATGTGCTGAACACCATTCACTGGAGGTTTTAGTAATGTCTCTGTTCATCTGCCTTGCAGTGTGTAAGAGTGGGTGTGGATGGGTTTATTTATTTTTATATATATATATATATATATATATATATATATATATATATATAAATATATATATATATATTAATATATATATATATATATATATATATATATATATATAATATATAATATAAATAAACCCTGCTCAACTGTGTTAAGCAATTATAAACATATTGCTGCCTTCTGCTGCTCTCTGTCTGTCTGTTCGCTCTTCAGCATTATTTCTTTCAGAATGAAAAGACAGTTATTTTTGTTCTGTACCTGCTGACAAGCATCAGTTTTCAACATATTTTCCAAATTGTGTCTCTCTCGTCTTTCTCACAGGGTTCGATTCTCTAGGAGACTTATTGAAGCCCACTTTACCAGCTCACAGTCAGGCTCCCATGATGCCCCCACACACGGGAGGCAAGCTGCTGGCCAATGACCTCGATTCCTCCTTGGCCAACCTCGTGGGCAGTGAGTACACACTCTGTTTTCGTTCCACACTTCCCTCTCTGCTCTTATTCTACTTGTTCGTCAGCCAGATCCGATCAGACATCTTTTTTTCAGGCCACTTGCTTGTTCAAGCAGCGAGCAAGTTAGAGACAATGTGACATGACCGTATTGCAGGTTTCTATTAAACACTATTTGTGTGTATTTTCTTATTTTTACATGATCAAATTAGTTAAGCCTCATTTATGACCAGCCTCACAGAGCTTGTTTTTATTTACTCTGTTTTATCTAATGCTTACATAATGCTTACACAAATGTAAAATGCTTACACAAATGTTAAACCGCCTCCATTTATATCTGTCGTGCAACTGAAATCTACCGATTGTCATGCGACTTGGAAAGATGGATGTTCTTACACTTGTATGATTTCCGACAGCAATGCATCATGGAGACTCAGTAGTGTTTGAACAGTTCGATTTAAATCTGAGACCTGGGTGAATTTTACACCTTCATCCTTATGTGAATAAATTTGATCTGAGGATAAGGCAAATTGAAGACGCTAGGTGTAAACAGGCTCGCTCTGTCGGGTCTGTCATCAGACAGCTAACACGCTGTTATTTCTCAAAGCACCTTTTTGTCTCCCATCGCTCAGATTTCGAGTACATTTACTGCACAGGCATTTCATCAGACTCTAAATCCCTTCCTCACCTCATTTTACCCGTAAAACCTTAAATCCCCCAAATCCTAATACATATATAAATTATACATGATACTCCATTTGGGGGTTGAAGTAATAACTCTTTTTATATAACATCTGGCTGAAATGCATGGCAGACTTTGTGAAGTAGCTTCGGGTTTAAATGCACGCTGGTGCTTTTGTGGTTAATCTCTCACGATACATGAACCAGTGAGGTGTAAATATGTCCAGAACATATGCTTGCTGTGTGGTTAATTATTAAAATAAAAACCTGTTTCCGTCAATATCATTTTATGAGGATGCAGCATGTCATGCTCCTGTTTTATACCCTGCATTTACAAGGCAGATGGCATAAGGCAAAACAGGGAACTGTGTGAGAATACTGTAAGCCTTTTTGTTTTGGGAATAAATTAGCATGCTTGAACAAGGACATCCGAGTTTAAAAACATCTGATAAAAATGTTCAAGCCATTTATCTCGGGTTGGATTAGAGATCAGAGATGTAGGCACTAGTCTGGTTTAAGTCACATAACATGACTCAGCTGTGGGGGTCTGTAAGTGGTCTGTCAGGGGTTTGTTGGGGGTCTGTGGGAGAGTGCAAGCTTGTGTGAGGGCATGCTGGAGCAGTGGACATGCAGGAAAATGAAAGTCCTAATCATGCTATTGTGGGAGTGTAACAGACTCGTGCTGTTTTGATTAAGAGACTTTCTCTCTCATGTTCTGTCTTTTCATTTGTCATGTTTCAGATCTGCAGTTCAGTGGATCATCAGTTAAAAAGTGAGTAGCAGTTTTCTTTTCTTTTCTAGTGAACATAATCGCACTAATCTATGAAGCGAATTAGAAGTTGTGTGTGTCTGTGTGTGTGTGTGTGTGTTGCAGACCGGACATGCAGTGGACACAGCCTGGGGAGAAGAAGATGACCGGCGGCACTAACTGGCAGTCCAAAACTATGAGCAGCACGACTGCCTGGAGTCCTGCCCCCATGCCACCTGCTCCCATGCCTGTGCCCCACATGGTGAGAGAACACACACACACACACACCTTTAAAGGAGATTTTGTCTCCTCTCTCAAACACACGAAAGCTATAAATTCACTTGACATGACAGACTCGGCTCTGTGTTGATGATGCATCACAACACTTTATCTCCAGCTGCTGTAGATACGTTGTAAAGGCACTGCAAATTGAAATCTGCTCTCTAAAACAGACATTACTATAAAGCAGAAGTGTATAAAGGCAGAGATGTTACTGTATGATACAATATATTTTTTAACTTCAGAGAGCCACATGGTTTAATGGAATCATTATTCTGTATTTAGTTTCACAGAAATGAAACTCGATTTTTGTTCCAAGCATAGATTATTTTTTGGCTCAGCAGAAAACTGAGAAACGCAAACAAAATCCTTAATATAATTTTAACAGCAGGGTTGTGTTCAATCTAGCAGACACCCCCCCCCATTTTACTTACTAACTCGAGCACAGAAAAGTTACAGCAGACAGCACTCAGACTGTGCCATCACCATTTAATCTAATTAGCTATTATAAATAAAATAAATATATTAAAGCAAATTATACTCACACACATAGAGAGACTTGAACTGAAACATGAAGAAATGTTTCCCGCAATCTTTTTTCCACAGTCTGCTTGTACTGTCTGTTCCTAACCTTCATATTGGACTGACCAAACACGATACTTCTGTCCTGTGAATGAATAAATAAATAAGCTGCATCCTTATTACCTTCGTAATGCACTAATTAGTGCTGTAGCGTGTCACAGGCTCGCTGGTATCCACATGGAAGTAATGTAGAGCTCCAGTGTCTACAGTGTGTTCTGTAGGTGGGGAGCAGTGTTTAATTATGCGTTGTGAATCATGCTGCTAGCTGAGCTCTGGATGTTGGTTTTATCTCCTATAGTTTCTTCATTCTGTATGCATGCACTAAATCAGCTGTGTGTGTGTGTGTGTCTGTCTGTGTCTGTCTGTCTGTCTCTGTGTCGGTCTGTCTCTGTCTGTCTGTGTGTGTGTCTGTCTCTGTGACTGTCTGTCTCTCTGTGTGTGTCGGTCTGTGTGTGTGTGTGTGTCTGACGGTCGGTCGGTCTGTCTGTGTGTGTGTGTCGGTCTGTGTGTTGGTCTGTGTGTCTGTGTGTCGGTCTGTGTGTCTGTGTCGGTCTGTCTGTCTGTGTGTCGGTCTGTCTGTGTGTGTGTGTGCCTGTCTGTCTGTCTCTGTGTGTGTGTGTGTGTGTGTGTGTGTGTGTCTGCCTGTATGTGTCTCTGTGTCTGTCTCTCTGTGTGTTGGTCTGTCTGTGTGTGCGCCTGCCTGTGTGTGTGTGTGTGTGTATGTGGGTCTGTAGTAGTATTTCCTCTGTGTACACACACTGCTGTCTCCTGGGCTTTGGATTTTAAATTAGAGTGAATTTCAGTTTTGTGACCAGCTCTCTGTGGGAACGAACATATATCACTGTCTATTTAAGTGTGTGCTTCAGACTAACCTCTCACCCTCCTTCCTCTCTCCTCCACTCTGCCTTTTCTTTCTCTCTTTTTCTCCTCTCTCTTTCTCCACTGTGGTCAGCATTGGTTCATGCAAATGTCTCATGTCTAATGTCTTCTCCTTCTCCATTCCTTCCTCTTCTCTCTCTCTCTGTCACTCTCTCTCTCTCTGTCTCGCTCTGTCTTCTTGTCTCTTTCTCTGTCTCGCTCTGTCTCCTTGTTTCTTTTTCTGTCTCTCTCTCTCTCTCTGTCTCTCGCTCTTTTTTTCCCTCCCATATGCCTAACCCAGCAGAGTGGAATGTTCTATACTGGTTATGTAAGTACTCTATATGTAACGGAGCGAACTCTACTATAATTCAGTTTTTTTTCCCCAAAACTCCTTTTCTCCCTTCCACACGTGTGCACATCTCTTTTTTTTTTGTGTGTGTTTTTATTCACGTCATGCAAACCAAATGTAGATTTTCTTTTTTTTTTGCATGTGAATATGTAAATATTGAGTTTTACTTTTAGCTGCTTGACGCAAGTCTGTTGAAATTTGACGCACACAGTGCATTGTGTAGTACACTGTCTCAACATATGTTGATGTAGTTGTTTTGTGGTGGCGTTCTGTGTGTGTGTGTGTAGTGTCTGTGTGCTCTGCTTAATCTAATCTCCACACTGCTTCTGTCCCAGTCTGCCGCCTCCCTCTGTCTATACTGTACTGCATACAATAAATATAGCTGTAGCTTCAATGCCTTGGCATGTAACAGTAGGCACCCTGCATTCACACACGTGACCACGACCATGCGTTTTAGATTTAAGCTTGGGACTGGTGACTAGGAGCAAATTTTATGGCAGGGTACAAATGTGACAAATTCACACAACTTTTTTGCTAGTAAATTCCTCCAAGTCATCCTATGTGCAGGTGGAAAAAACACCTAATCATCACTGTGGACAGGACACACTCAAGTAATAATGATTGTACACCCACAAGAGTCAAAATTGGAGTGACCTGTAGCTGGCTAGTATGAATGCAGGGTTCCAGGTTTAGTTTCATGCATAAAAGTTCTTGATCCTGCTCAGACACAGCTGATTAAATCATCGGCAGAGTGAGAGGTAGGAACAGAACAGTGGACGATTTCTGGCACTCAGCACCAGTGTGTTAGTATAACCTTTCTACGCAGGAACATTAGCAGGCCAGTGGTGTAGTACTGTTCAGTACGCACTGTGATTTGTACTGTAGTATAGCCTGTGGTTCAGAAGCTGGAATGCCAGATGATGTCTATTCATTGTGCCCTGTTGTGTCCAGCAGGCTCCGGCTCCCATGGCCTTCCCCATGACCACACCTCAAGTGCCTGTGTATGGAATGGTGAGTTCCTTGTAGCTGCACAGAACACTAGCACATATGCACAAAATAACATGGTAATGGTAAATAAGGGTATGTGGGGGGGTGTGTGTGTGTGTTAGGTCCCTCCTCAGATGGGTCAGATGGGAGGGGTTCCAGTGATGACACCACAGCCCATGATGTACCAGCCTGTCATCAGATCCACCAACCCATTTGCTCCAGTTCCTGGAGCTCAGGTACACACACACACACACACACACACACACACACACACACACACCAGTGCATCTACAGAGCCATACTACCTTGACATCTGTTTAAACAGTACATACTCAGGCTCTAACATTATCTGGATTGAACAGATATAACATATAGCAAATTCATAATTATTATTTTAAAACTGTACTGAAAGGGTTGAGACTTATGTTAAGTCTGCATGTGGATACAATAAAATATTGGAGCCAGTAGAAGTTTTTACTTTGAGTGCAGATATGAGCTATGACGCTTCTCTGCCTGATGCTTAATAATAATAATAATAATAATAATAATAATAATAATAATAATAATAATAATAACTGCCTGGTCAGGGTCATAGTGCTTTAAATTAGGCTGCTACTTTATCTAGGTGAAATTCAACCACCTAAATTTGTTAGATAAATAATACAGGGTGTTTTTTTGTTGTTTTAACAAGCCTGTGTTAAGCCTTGCACTCATCTCTAGTTGAGCTCCTACAGAACTGATGTAGCTGTCAGACCCGGCTTGCTCTGTTTTCTTAGTGATGTCCAGTTTTTACAAAGGGCATAGTGGTAGGGGTCATATAACCTGATACAATACAGATACAAATATATTTGGGACACTGAGTAGATACAGTGGCATTGCCTTTCACCCTTACTGTATACACACACACACACTGTCCAAGCCTCCCATCTTCGTCCACCTTGTAAACACTTCTGTAACTTTGTGTGTGAGAGAATCATCCTGGAGGCTGAGGACTACTGTCTGCTGCATATTGTTGCTTGGTGAACTTGTTCTCAATCCAGCAGTGATATTAAAATGTATGAAAACCCCAGCACTCTGCTTATACCAGCCCTACACACCTCCATGTTGGTGTAACTGCTGAGAATGATCAATCACCCAAATAAAATCCCAGTTGTTGGTTTCTACTGATGGATGAGAAGGAGGGAGTGATGAATTGGGCATAGGGCAACAGTCAGTAATGGTGTACACATACAGATAGAGTGTATATGTGAGCTGCAAGCGTATATTTAGGATTCTCTGTGTGTATGTGGTATAAAAAACTACTGCAGTGTTTTCCTGTACACTTTATTAAGTGTGAGTTTGAAATGAACTCTCAAGTAAAATCTCATGTTGAAACCTGTTTTTCTGTCTCCCTTTGGTGCAGATGCAGTTTATGTAGTAGCGTTGTGTAGCGGCGTGCCAAACAGGACGGCAGAATGACCCACAGAGCAAATCGAGCAAGAGAGGAGACAAAGACACCACCCACCATCGAATTCAGGGAGCTGGAGGAGGAGTGATGAAGCATGTGAAGAGAGAGAGAGAGAAAATGCAGAAAGGAGGAGTACAGGAGACGCAAGAACATTTTTATTGCCAAGACTCTTCACATTAATATCTGACATGCCTCTCTCTCTCTCTCTCTCTCTCTCTCTCCCTCTCTCTCTCTCTCTCTCTCTTTCTCTCTCTCTCTCTGACACACACACACCATAACAGGGTATCAGATCAGCCTGTTACACTTTTTTTGGTTGTTTTTATTGTTAATGGCTCGTCAGTGTTTTATACATCACAGGTTCATTTGATCATGTCCTGAGGATTGTGTTTTAGTGAAACATTGTTTTCTAAATCCCATTTCATGTCTGGAGTGACGACATTGCTTTGCTATGTTCCTAAGATGGCCCTGAGCACTGTGTTCGGGTTCGAGCTGGGTGTGGAGGCACGGGCAGGCCGCAATTCTCCACCCAGGCTAGTCCTGTCTGGTTAGTCGCGTTCTCACAGCATTACACACGTCACTGCTTCTCTCAGATGAATCACCGTAGAGCTCTTTGCTTTCAATTCCGTTGAGAAGAGAGCCAAATTTGTTTATAATCTCTAGTAAATTGTGATGTTTGCCATTTCCAAGCACTTTAACTTTGTGTGTATGGTTTGTTAATGGATTGTATTCATTCACTGAGCTGGTCTCTGCATGTTTGGATGCATTTTCACTAATTCAGACACCAGAGTTCTTCTTCTTGTTCTTCTTCTTTAGTGAACTTGTTGGTGGCAGCCTCACTTTTGGGTCGACCTTAAACCGTCCAGCAATCTGTCCTTCCTGTGTGTTGGAAGATAAATATATTAGACAGCCATATTGGTGCTCCCACACTCAGGCCCCTGTGCTTTGATTTGGATGCATTTAATTCCTCCTGCCACTTCATTAAAAAAAAATTGTAGTTCCTCTGCTTGATCCTCTGACTAATACGTGTGTATTGTAGTCTAACGAGTACTACCCCACCCATGCAAATGATGGAACAGAGAGTCAGTTCGATTAGACCTCTTTTTATCTAAGCACTTACACGACACCTGTTCTATCTGTTTTTATATATTCCTGTAAACAGGGTCTTAGCTTCATGTGTATACTGATATTAGAAAAGCTCTTTTCAAAGATCATTGATAAGCCTTTGTTTTATGACACAGGGCTGTAAAAGTTTGATATCAGTATTTGAGTAATTTAGAATATTTTTCAAACATAAGGTAACACTTTCTTTTTAGCCAAGAGTAATAATAAAAATGGTGCACATACACTTGCAAATATGTGTGTGGCAGCCTGGGAAAATATTCCCATGGTGAACTTTTGACCTTTTCTACTACTACTGTAGAGAGCTACAGGTTTTCCTGAACTGAAATATATTTCTCTTCTCCTTCTATATATATATATATATATATATATATATATATATCTCTCTCTCCAACCTAAATTAAACTCCTAGCATTTTCAAATGTGGTTTCTCCCCCAGAAGTGAAAAAGGCAGAAAATGACCTTTAAAGATTTCATTCGGACCGCGGCGCCAACGCGTGGCTGACATTTTGACGGCCGCTATCAGATTCCAAACTGAATTGATTAGGCTTACGGCTGCTTTGCTACAGCATGCGACTTTCCAACAACTTGATCAAATCATGAGCCTGTTCAGTTTGTTAAACTGCCTCCTTATTTATTATCTTTTCACCAGGATAGCCAAGGCAGGTTTTGATGAACCTTGTTTTAGTGGGAATCATTTTGTTCGAGATGTCAAAGTTTGGGTAAAAAAACGTGACTCTTTTCAACCAATAATATTGCGTCTTTCAGCTCCCGGAGGAAACGGAGGAAACATGAATGTGCAGCTTTCTCTAAAACACTTCAAGCTAGGATTCTAAGCTGCCTATAAACATATTTGTTTGAATATGATCTGGCACGTTATATAGATGCAGTAAGAACAGGACTCGTCACGTGACTTGTGCGTCAGATATTTCCGTCTGATTTCTTTAAATGGAAGCAGACGTGATTAACAGCATTCTGCAATTAAAGCTGCCAAATTAACAGTTGTGATTTCAATTTGCTGTGAGCATATGCTGTCTCTCTTACACCCCCTCCCACTTTCCAGGCACATAGCCACGTTACAATACTCTCTCTGGCTTTGAGGGAAGTGAAGATCTGTGTGCCAATATTATTCAAAGAAATTAGTGCCTGCTGTTTATTGCCAAGTTTTCTCTTCATCTCTAAAACGAATATCTGCAAAGTGCGAGCGTTGTCATGGAAGCGCTGGCAAAGAATCGTTTCCATGGAAGAGGCGGCTCATGTCGGTTTGAAGGGCTTTGTTTTTGTCTCGTTCTAGTCACTGTGGTGAGCATAATGGCATGTGGGGGTCAAACTCCGGCGCTATTCTTTACTCTTCTGCCGCCTAGGTGATAATGCGATCTGTTTTTTTAATCATCTTCTCTTTGCCTTGTTGGTCACTTCTCTGGGGGAAAGAGAGAGAAGGCGAGGCGACAGGAAGTCTCCAAGCTGCTTCCGTATGAGCAGGGAAATGTCAGTCATGCGCTCATCAGACACTCATTGGCCGCAGGAACTTTCGTCATGATCTTCAGATTGTTTCTTAAGGAGCATTTTAAATCCTTCTACAATTGTACTAAAATCTCTGATTTGCGTCTCGTACCACTAACCCCGAGCCCTTGTGAGTTCTCTTTATAGAAAGGGCTGAGCAGCTCTGCTTCTGGGGGTGGAGCGAAGTTCTGGGCCAGAAAAATGTAAACAGAAGGCTGAAACAGAACAGTAGCAATACCTATAAAAGTGAGTGGCAGTTTTGCAAATAGTATGAATATTTCAGGGCCAGAAATACACGAATTGCAAACTGCTGCTTTAAGTTCTGGCGCGTGTTTTGGCATTTTATAAAGTCGCCTTGTGTTTTTGTATCAGTCTGTTGTTCTCGGAGCATTTTTCAGGCTCTAACTGCTCCTTTTCTATCCGTTTGCATGTTTTTAGCAGCCGTGTGTGTGTGTGCCGTGCCATGAGGTTTTTGTGTGTCTTGCACTTCTGGTTTTTGTCAGGTGAAAGTAGCGAGAGCTCAGTGTTGTGTTGATGTTTTTATTATTATTATTTTTCTTTTGTCAGAGTTAAAAGCATGATCTTCTCTGTAGTTTTGTTAACTTGTTTTTGTCAAAGGTGAGTAGAGAATGGTTTAACGAGAGTCCTAATGTGCCTGTCCTATTATAAATCTGTCCTAATGACCTTTTAACCCTTGTGTTCACTACTTGGCAGTGGATGTACTGTTCATGGCTCATACTGACAGCTGAAAAGGGTCTCTGAAACGGATGACCAAACAATGGATACGTCTTTTTTTTTTTTTTTTTTTGGTCAACAGTAAAGACACACTGATACCTGGTGACGCTCGGGTATGAGCGCTAAATAAGACACGGAGTAAAAGAAATGCACGTTATGGCCAAAAGTATGCAGACACTTGACCATCATACCCATATGTGCTTCTTCACCAGACAAGCACACAATTGTCTAGAATATCTCTGAGCAGTAAGACTTTCCCTTCACCTGAGCCTGTTGTGAACACCTTTGGGATGAATTAGACCAGGTCTTCTCAATGCCTGACCTCACTAATTCGCTCGTCACTGAATGTGCGTCAAAGCCTTTTTTAGCATAAGAATGAAGTACATTACTGCAGCCAAGAGTGACCAACTCCATATTACTGCTCATCAAGCACATGTGTGTGATATGATCATGTGTCCACATACTTCTGGTGTAGGATCTTGGCATAGCAGATGCACCAGGTGTGGAAAATGTTACAGCATTGTTCCACTTTAGGAAGAAAAAAAAAAGGTAATATGGATCATTATGACCAGACACAAGAGTTAAAACTGGTACCTGCTATGAATTATTTACTAACTATATTGAAGTTAGTTACAATGGGAACATCTGGACATGGTTTAGGGTTTGAACCAGAATTTTAATATATAGCAACTTTCTCATACTTAAGCTTGTTTTCTTCTAGCATAACAATGTTACACAAAATTCTCCTAGCCTAAGTCAGATTTGGGGTGAGTATATATAGCACTTATTGCACTTCTGCTACTCTACTTCCCTCTAGTGGACGTTATCAGAATTGCAACACGTTTCTGTTGGGGTTTGAGAGATCGTTGTATGTTTCATTTGATGTGTATATTCAGGAAATCTGTCTACTAAAAGCTTTGAATCGTCTCTGACATGAAGGCGTGAAGCTGAAGGTGTGTTCGAGTCGAACGAAATGTGACAAACTCCCTTTTCCTCTTCATCCTGTGTGTGCTAAGAGTGAGGCCTGTAGTTACAGCCACTGGCAGCTCTAGTTCATCCAAACCTCCTGAGCACACATTGTGAAGCCCAGCTTTCAACCTGACCTCAGTGCTAAAGCTAAAAATACAGACAGGGGTGTTCTCCTGGTCAGAGTCTGACTCTGAAGTTGATACAGGGCTCTTCTCACTTCAGCCATCAGGACACCTTTTAAAGAGAACATAAAAACCTGTGTTTTAAGTGGTGGTCATTTTGTCAGACCTTATGCACATGCACGCTTTTTTTTGGGGGGGGACGGGGGGGGACTTTCTTTTGTTGCCGGACATAGTCATGTATATACACATACTCTGCATTTTGAACATTTTATCCCTTTTTATTTTGCTTCTGATCTTCTGTACTGGAGATAATTGCCTCATATATAGATATATAGATATATATATAGATATATACACACTGTCTCTGTGTAAGTGCCGGGGTGGAAGGCTTCAGATTTTTAATTCATCGTCATCGTCATCATTATCAATGCCAAATGAGAGGAAGAGTGAGTGGAGGAAAAACCCATTTGTACATTTTTTTATTTTTTTTTCCCCTATTTATTTATGCAGAATATAAAGATTTTAATATGCACGGTAAATACATATAACATGAAATCATGCAAGTTTTGGGTTTGTTTTTCATTTTATTTCATTCTTTCAGTTTTTACCAAATGAAATAAAAGTCATTTTCCTTTCCTAAATTGCTTTTCTCGTCTGTCATTTCAACTGAGTTTAAAACCGTTATCCATGTACCATACACACTTCAGAATGTTGTACATGACGGATGGTTAAGTGAAAACATGCTTACATAATGAGATTGCTGGGAAAAGCGCAGGCTGGAGCGCGTATTCTTCTTCATGCCATCTCTCATCAAGATGTTTTCTGGTCTTCCAGCCGTCTATCTCTGTGAGAGAGAGAGAGAGAGAGAGTGTGTGTGTGTGAGTGAAAGAGAGTGTGTGTGTGTGAGTGAAAGAGAGTGTGTGTGTGTGAGTGAAAGAGAGTGTGTGTGTGAGAGTGTGTGTGTGTGAGTGAAAGAGAGTGTGTGTGTGAGTGAAAGAGAGTGTGTGTGTGTGTGAGTGAAAGAGAGTGTGTGTGTGTGAGTGAAAGAGTGTGTGTGTGTGTGAGTGAAAGAGTGTGTGTGTGTGTGAGTGAAAGAGAGTGTGTGTGTGTGTGAGTGAAAGAGAGTGTGTGTGTGTGTGAGTGAAAGAGAGTGTGTGTGTGTGTGTGTGAGTGAAAGAGAGTGTGTGTGTGTGTGTGAGTGAAAGAGTGTGTGTGTGTGTGTGTGTGTGAGTGAAAGAGAGTGTGTGTGTGTGTGAGTGAAAGAGAGTGTGTGTGTGTGTGTGTGAGTGAAAGAGAGTGTGTGTGTGTGTGTGTGAGTGAAAGAGTGTGTGTGTGTGTGTGTGTGTGTGAGTGAAAGAGAGTGTGTGTGTGAGTGAAAGAGAGTGTGTGTGTGTGTGAGTGAAAGAGAGTGTGTGTGTGTGTGAGTGAAAGAGAGTGTGTGTGTGTGTGAGTGAAAGAGTGTGTGTGTGTGAGTGAAAGAGAGTGTGTGTGTGTGTGAGTGAAAGAGAGTGTGTGTGTGTGTGAGTGAGTGTGTGTGTGTGTGTGAGTGAAAGAGAGTGTGTGTGTGTGAGTGAAAGAGAGTGAGTGTGTGTGTGTGTGTGAGTGAAAGAGAGTGAGTGTGTGTGTGTGTGTGAGTGAAAGAGAGTGAGTGTGTGTGTGTGTGAGTGAAAGAGAGTGAGTGTGTGTGTGTGTGAGTGAAAGAGAGTGAGTGTGTGTGTGTGTGTGAGTGAAAGAGAGTGAGTGTGTGTGTGAGTGAAAGAGAGTGAGTGTGTGTGTGTGTGTGAGTGAAAGAGTGTGTGTGTGTGTGAGTGAAAGAGAGTGTGTGTGTGTGAGTGAAAGAGAGTGTGTGTGAGTGAAAGAGAGTGTGTGTGTGTGAGTGTGTGTGTGTGAGTGAAAGAGAGTGTGTGTGTGTGTGTGAGTGAAAGAGAGTGTGTGTGTGTGTGTGTGTGAGTGAAAGAGAGTGTGTGTGTGTGTGTGTGAGTGAAAGAGTGTGTGTGTGTGTGAGTGAAAGAGTGTGTGTGTGTGTGAGTGAAAGAGAGTGTGTGTGTGTGTGAGTGAAAGAGAGTGTGTGTGTGTGTGTGTGAGTGAAAGAGAGTGTGTGTGTGTGTGTGTGTGAGTGAAAGAGTGTGTGTGTGTGTGTGTGTGTGAGTGAAAGAGAGTGTGTGTGTGTGTGAGTGAAAGAGAGTGTGTGTGTGTGAGTGTGTGTGTGTGAGTGAAAGAGAGTGTGTGTGTGTGTGTGAGTGAAAGAGAGTGTGTGTGTGTGTGTGAGTGAAAGAGAGTGTGTGTGTGTGTGTGAGTGAAAGAGAGTGTGTGTGTGAGTGAAAGAGAGTGTGTGTGTGTGTGAGTGAAAGAGAGTGTGTGTGTGTGTGAGTGAAAGAGAGTGTGTGTGTGTGTGAGTGAAAGAGAGTGTGTGTGTGTGAGTGAAAGAGAGTGTGTGTGTGAGTGAGTGTGAGTGTGTGTGTGTGTGTGAGTGAGTGTGTGTGTGTGTGTGAGTGGAGAGTGTGTGTGTGTGAGTGAAAGAGAGTGAGTGTGTGTGTGTGTGTGAGTGAAAGAGAGAGTGAGTGTGTGTGTGTGTGAGTGAAAGAGAGTGAGTGTGTGTGTGTGTGAGTGAAAGAGAGTGAGTGTGTGTGTGAGTGAAAGAGAGTGAGTGTGTGTGTGTGTGAGTGAAAGAGAGTGAGTGTGTGTGTGTGTGTGAGTGAAAGAGAGTGTGTGTGTGTGTGTGTGTGAGTGAAAGAGAGTGAGTGTGTGTGTGTGTGTGAGTGAAAGAGAGTGAGTGTGTGTGTGTGTGTGAGTGAAAGAGAGTGTGTGTGTGTGTGTGTGTGAGTGAAAGAGTGTGTGTGTGTGAGTGAAAGAGAGTGAGTGTGTGTGTGTGTGTGTGTGTGTGAGTGAGTGAAAGAGAGTGAGTGTGTGTGTGTGTGTGTGTGTGTGTGTGTGAGTGAAAGAGAGTGTGTGTGTGTGTGTGTGTGTGTGTGTGTGAGTGAAAGAGAGTGAGTGTGTGTGTGTGTGTGTGTGTGTGAGTGAAAGAGAGTGAGTGTGTGTGTGTGTGTGTGTGAGTGAAAGAGAGTGAGTGTGTGTGTGTGTGAGTGAAAGAGAGTGAGTGTGTGTGTTTGAGAGAGGGAGAGAGAGAGAGAGACTCATGGACTACTGGCCCTAGTGAAAGCCGACGGTGCGATGCTGCTGCTTCAGTTTCAACCTTAAACTCTGATTATTTTTTTTCTGCAATGATGCGCTCGATTCAGGACCAAGAAGCGTGCCATGTTTCCGATTTGAGTTGAATTTAGTTCTTGTTTTTCTTCTCTTGCATGTTGATTTGTTTTGTTTTTCTCTCTGACCTGCTTGAGGAACCGGACTTCCGTGTATTGTTTGCAAAGTTCTATTAAATATGGTGCTCTCTTCTTTTTTTTCTTTTTTTTTGTTTTTTCTTCTTCGTTGAGTAAACAATCTGTTGTGGATGTAATTGACGACTTCTGTGTATTTTTCCTGTTTTCTGAAAGCTAGTTTCTCAGTGGTTGCTGTGCTTCGTCCGAGTTCAATCTTTTTCATTTGAATATTTTTGTATGTTTTTCTTGGTTTTCTTTCCTTCAGTCACTTATGTTGTGTGTATTTGTGATGCAAGCTCTTACCATGAATCATGAATGAAGGCCTTGTGAAGTAATTGAGTTATCGCTTGTGCTCGCCGGTTTCTTAATAAAAACACATTTTTAACATTCGGGCTGTCGTCTCTGTTTGCTCTCAAACATTATGACGAGACTGTTGATTTTTGATTTTTATAAACTATTAAAATCTGAGCTGTATTCGTGCGTCAGAGTGTATTCTCGCCTCACTCCAAGCTTTGGATTCACTTCCTCCTCCAAGACCAGCATACATCTGTAACTGCAGAGGAATGAATAAACCCCGCTGCTAGGATTGTTTTTAATTATTCATGAGCAATATGTTTTGAAACGGTGCGAATTCCGTCACTGAGGTTCATTAGAGTGTTTGTGGTTCATTGCTTGTTTATTCCTGTTTGTGTTCATCAATCCCTTCTTTTCTTCATCATCTGAGAAAGAACAGTGCTTCTGGAGGTGGTCTGACTATAAAGTCTATTTATAGGCTTCTTGATGACGGTTTTCATTTCTGTTAAGCTGTGGTATTACTTTATAGGCTTACTGACTATATAGTCTATTAAGCTGGTATTACTCTTGTTAAAGTTTCTTCTAAAACAGAAACACACATCTGGTATAGAGGTCATGTTTATTAGTGAAGCCAAATTAATATTAGTTTAGTTTTGTTCATTTTGTTTATTTTCGTTCCAAACTTTTGAGGTCCTCCATCACTCACTTCCATTCACAGAGTGAAGCAGTGAGTGAGAAACAGATTCACATCTGATCATCAAGAACAGAATAATAACACACGGAGAATTCTCTTAAACATTAATCATAATCTCACACATAGGAAAAAGTCTCTCTTCCTTCCTTCCTCCCTCCCCCCACTTTTTTCCTTTCTTCTCTTCCCTTCCTTCCTTCCTTCCTTCCTTCCCTCCCTTTCTTCCCTTTCCTTCCTTTTTTTCCTTCCTTCCTTTCATTTCTTCCCTTTCCTTCCTTCCCTCCCTTTCCTTCCTTTTTTTTCCTTCCTTCCTTTCATTTCTTCCCTTTCCTTCTTTTATTTCCATTCTTCCTTCCTCCCTCCCTCCCTCCCACTCTTCCCTTGCTTCCCTTCCTTCCCGCCCTTTCCTTCTTTCCCTTTCCTTCATTCCTTTCCTTTCTTCCTTTCCTTTCTTCCCTTTCCTTCCTTCCTTCCTTCCTTCCTTTCCTTTCTTCCCTTCCCTTCCTTCCCTACCTTTCTTCCCTTTCCTTCCTTCCCTTTTCTTTGTTCCCTTTCCTTCCTTCCCTTTTCTTCCTTACCTTCCTTCCTTCCCTCCCTTTCTTCCCTTTCCTTCTTTTTTTTCCTTCCTCCCTTTCATTTCTTCCCTTTCTTTCCTTCTTTCCTTTTGTCCCTTTCCTTCCTTTATTTCCTTTATTTCCTTTCTTCCCTTCCTTCCTTCCTTCCTTCCTTCCTTCCTCCCTCCCTCCCACCCTTCCCTTTCCTTGCTTCCCTTCCTTTCTGCCCTTCTTCTTTCCCTTTTCTTTCTTCCCTTTCCTTCTTTCCCTTTTCTTCCTTACCTTCCTTTCTTGTCTTTTCTTCCCTTCCTTCCTTCCCTCCCTTTCTTCCCTTTCCTTCTTTTTTTTCCTTCCTTCCTTTCATTTCTTCCCTTTCTTTCCTTCTTTCCTTTTGTCCCTTTCCTTCCTTTATTTCCTTTATTCCCTTCCTTCCTTCCTTCCTTCCTTCCTCCCTCCCACCCTTCCCTTTCCTTGCTTCCCTTCCTTTCTGCCCTTCTTCTTTCCCTTTCCTTCCTTCCTTTCCTTTCTTCCCTTTCCTTCTTTCCCTTTTCTTTCTTCCCTTTCCTTCCTTCCCTTTTCTTCCTTACCTTCCTTTCTTGTCTTTTCTTCCCTTCCTTCCTTCCCTTTCCTTCCTTCCCTTTCTTCATTTCTTGAGTGTTTACCAGTTGTTTAATAACCGGACACATTACGATAAATTACAGTGTATTTTTAAGGTAATTATAGGAGTTTTCTTCATTGTTAGATTTTCATATTGTTCCTTAGATTTATTAGTCTGTATTTTTGCCCTGATGTCGAAGCAGTCTTCCTCTACAGGATGATAAATATATCTTTCACAGCCCTGTCATACTCTACCATTTTATCGAAATAAATATAAACTGTAGTACGATGACTTGACTACCTTTCCTCAGGCTTGTTTCCTGGCTCTGGCTCTCTGCTCCTGCTCTGTGTCAGTGTGAGGCTCTCAGCTCTCCTGCCCTGGATATCGGAGCTGTCAGCCTCTTCAGATAAAACCCAACAGCTGTGAGGCTCCTGACTATTTATAACTTTCATTCACACTGTTCCCCCTCTCTCTCTCTCTCTCCTTCTCTCTTTCTCTCGTCTTCTCTCTGATTTCCATTGCTCTTTCTGGATCTCTCCTTCTTCATGACTGAAAGTTCTGGAGGGTGAAGAAGGCGATAAGAGGAGGGTTTAAGAGTCCGTGACCAACCAGGCGAGCAGCAGAAGAACAACGGATCAGTAAAAGAGAAGTTCTGAAAACAAACTAAGTGCAGATCAGACCAGAATGGCTTCGCTGTGTTATAACAGAGGCTGCGGCGAAAGGTTTGATGAGGATAAGAACTCTGATGGTAAGACTTTCTTTTCCACATTTTCTGAATGAAACTTTTATCCATGACCTCTTGTGTGTTTAATTATAGTCAATGTTTAAGCGTAACAATTTCCTGAATAGTTAATCCTACTCTTAAGAAAACTCAGTGATCTTATCTAGAAGTGCACAGTCACATACCAATAGATCCCTTTCATTTATTACTGTGTTATTACATGTGAGTATTACGTATTAGGTAGTTTATCCTAAACTCTGACTCTAATTATGCTAAGAAATTTAAGAAAATATATATATATATATATATATATATATATATTCAGCATTTATTTTTTGGAAAAGTCTATTTCTTGGTAGATACAGTGAGAAGAGAGGAGCTGTGATTGTCCACGTGTTTGTAGAAAAGACTTGATAGTCACTCATGCTTCCTCACAGCTGTTCCTGAGTACCATAAATGTCCCCTGTTCTCCTCTCTGATTGGCTGCCAGTGGCAGGGACAGCTGACTAACACTGCTGTGTGTGGTACAGGGTGTGTGACTGCGCACATTTACACACACACACACACACACACACACACACACACACACACACACACACACAGAGATAGGAAGTGATGTGTAATGTGTGTTTCTTTCTGTGTTTAGATGCCTGTTGTTTTCATCCTGGAGTGCCTATCTTTCATGATGCCCTGAAGGTAAACACACACACACACACACACACTTATCCGCTACCTGCAATGCAAATGAAATAATTTCAGTTAAAAACAATTTTAAACTATTAAAAGCTTCACACTTCCCCAAACTCTCTGCTGAAGTTGTGTTTGAGAAGATCCAGGAGAAATTGAATGATTCAGATACATGCTGCAAATATTTCAAGAAAATGAAGAAAATAGTGAGACCCATCACATTAGCAATACTGGAAATCACAAATGATTATTCAATAAAGGTAAAGGTTATTGTAGTTTAAAAAATAAATACCTTTACTATATTATTAGTGGGAATTCTAAACTTTTTACACACTCGTAATCTCTTTTCTTTATTATATTTACTTTTCTGGCATTTGGTAGACGCTTTTATCCAGATTTATTCAATTGAGGGTTAAGGGTCTTGCTCGAGGGCCCAGCAGTGGCAGTTTGGTGGACCTGGGATTAGAACTCACAACCTAGTCCACAAGCACAAAGCTACCACATCCCTTATTACACCAGTACATGATTCATGCATGTTTGTAACACCATAACATCGGCTTGCTTTACTGGTCAGCTGATAATATGTGGTTTTTAGTGTAAATGTTCTCTGTTTCTGTCCTCAGGGCTGGTCATGCTGTAAGAAGAGAACGACAGATTTCTCAGAGTTTCTTTCGATCAAGGTAGTTGAAACACTTCCAGTGAACATCAACAAGTTGATTATCAGTTAGTTATTAGTTAGTTATTATTAGTTAGTTGATTATTTACTTGATTATTTTCCTGTAACAGCAGGACCCACTGCAATTTGGCAGCAGTTAAAGTCTATTGAAGTTAACAAGACAAAAAATGGTTCTTTGTCTTTATAAGTGCTGCCTTTATAAGGAGACTCCATAAATATCTCTATGTAGAGTCAGATGTTTTTCTCTTTGTTAAATATTGTTTGTGAGGGTTTTAGTAAACATGTTTTAGACTTTTATGTGATACTTTTATTACTATTTATGATACTTTTAGATTATGTGGAGTGTCCGCTATACAGGTCTATTAACTGTGACTATAGAAATGAAAAAATATTAGAATGAGCAAAATAATAGAAACTTGTGTGTGAGTTACCGAAGCACTAATGAGAGAACTACTCAATCCCGACCTTCTGACCAATCAGCATTCAGAAATCGACAGATCTGTTGTCTTCAAGCCTTTTAAACAAAAAGCTCACTGCTGCTTATTTATAGCATAATGTAATACATGTCATGCCAATGTAAATCTGAATACTTTTTTTAAATTAACCCTTTATGTTGTATATCCCATGATGCTCAGGGTTGTTCCCGTGGACGTCACAGTAACGTGAAGCCTGAAGAGCCACTGAAGCCCGAGTGCAAGTCTGATAAAGGAGAGCGGAATCTTCACAGCAGCGAGGAGATCATCTACCAGGGCCCAAAATCTGCTGAGGCTCTGGAGAAAGAGCGACCTAGGTACTCTCTCTCTCCCTCTCTCTCTCTCTCTTTAGAAAGCTTCCTTTATTCCTGTCACACACACACCTTCGCTCTGCCTGCCTCTCCCCTGAGATTCTCCCAGGGTGAGAAAGAAAAGAACAGGACTTGTAAAATGTCACAAAAGTTCATCTAGCAGGCTTTCTGTTTTCTTCTTTAAACCCTGCATCACAGGAGGAACAACAGATCCATTTCTCTTTAGGCTTATTTTTTCCCCCACCAGTGTTCTAGCTTCCACAAGTGTGTACAGGTGTAATGATGGTTTCACAAAGCGTTTCAGAATGTCACTCTCTATAAGGGAGTTTGCTGAGCGCTGTAAATGTCTGTGTGTGTGAGTGTTTAAAGGAATATAATATGATTCTTTTTGTGTATCTGTCACCTATCAGCTCTGATGAGCCGAAGTCCAAGCTGAAAGTAAAGGTGTCTCCTTCTCTGGCTCAGATCATGGAGAAAATGGAGATCAGTGAAAGACAGAAGCATGAGAAGCTCGGTGAGCTGACGTTTCTCTTCACTCCACAGCCACATAAGCATCATCATGTGCTGACGCTGACAATCCCCTAATCCCAATATTCCCTTCAGTGTCATCTGATTTGAGATCAGCTAAGGTGCAGATCTTGAATGTTAGAGTATCATGGCTCTCTAGAACAGATAGAGGAAATAATAATAATGATAATTTGGGTCAGCCACCAAACTTGAATGACTTTCTGACTGCAGTACAGATACATGATACACATACACATATGTGCCATAATATTTGTCATTAGGAGCCATTTCATCAGTCCATAAAACCCAAACCATTGTATGTTCCAAACCTTTTAGGTTCACTGGAATTGCTGTTAGGTTCCATGTGTTTTAGATGAAACTCTTTTGACTAGTCAAATTAGGTTTATAACAATCATAGCTAAATGATAACAGTTTGTTAGAAGTTAATGCCGTTTCCAACATCATAACAAAAATCTTTTAAACAAAAATACATTTTTAGTATTCTAGCTGAAATAAAAAAAAATAAATAGAAAAAAATAAAATAAAAATAAAAATAATTTAAAAAAAATGAAATTAAAAAACGTAAAAATTAATTTTAAATCAAAATTAAATAAATACATCTTGGCTATATTATACATCACAGCCCCTACTTTCATAGCCATTGCTTAACAGGAAGTGTTATTGCTAAAGATTGCAGAATTTGGATTTTTGTTCATTGAGAATATGTCTCATACAGTTACATATGATTCCTACGTGCTTTCATGCACATCACAATAAATTCTGTCCTAGTTTTTGTTGCACTGTGACTGAAATTCCCCTCATTGATAGCGTCATGTAAACCTCACAGAGCCGAGTGATGTGGCCGTGTCACCCCGTTTCAGTGCAATAACCTCGGCATTGTTTACTCACTTGTGGTTTTATAAATAGCAGTTATGAGGTTGAGAAGCATCATCTTCCTTTTGTCATAGTACATGTTGTTCACTGTGTTTCCTGTCATGTGACCAGATACACTGCTCTTCTCTTTCAGACAGCAAGGTAGTCATCCTGGGGACAAAGTGCAAAAACTCAGGATGCAAAACAGTAGGTGGATCTGTGTACCTGTGTGTGTGTGTGTGTGTGTCTGTCTGTCTGTCCAGATTAAATTAATTACACTTTATTTAAGGCTTTTAATATTATGACCATCTTTTCTGCAGTGTAGTATAAAAAATCTCCAAGTCCAAGATATGAATATTCATATTATGCAAATTAGAAACAGCCGCATGACCAAATGTCATCCCTAATAACATTCTGCCTAATTATCTGTTAGTAAACTAGCCCAGATTTGTCACACAGAGAACTAAGTCAACATCACAGTCTAAATTTGGGGGGAAAAAAAAATCCTAGCTGGAAGAATTCTGACACAAAACCACACACTCCAGCAGGAATTCAGGCCAGTCCCACTTGCTCTCCAAGGAATTCTGTTCAATCTGGTCCTCTCTCAATGGAATTCTGATCTCAATATTATTCTGATGAATCTCTCCCATTCCAGTAAAAATTCTGACCGATCTAGCTGGCTCAAAGGAACTCTAAACCAATCCTGTCCACTCTCCAAGAAATTCTGACCGATCCCACCCTTTCCCGCAATAATCATTTCTTTTTGCCCTTGCTGGTTATTGTCTACTTAACCTACTTCCCAGAATATTTGCAATACTAACCAGGGATAAAGCATGAACAAGAATTCATGCCATCAAACCCCTGCAGTTATATATGAGCTCAAATGAATCTCATTATCAGATAAAACTCCAGATTGAGATCCCCACAGGACAGAGTCATTGATGTGATCTCTGCTGCTGTTAGAATATCCCAGGCGTCAGAGAAGGATGATGTGTAATAGTGTGAAGATAATTGGCTTGGTGTGTAGGCAGATTTTCTTCATTACTTTGCGAAACATGTCCATTTGCTTATTAGGTCCTATTTGTCACTGATAATTGGAATAGATACCTCACTCTTTCATTATAGTGTTATTTATGTCTCCTTATGCAAGCAGACACTTCAGATTTTATTCTGCTCCTCACTCTGATTTTGTTCATTTTTACAAAGTAAAACAGTTTATAGATTTTTTCTTGTCCCTGACAGCTGTGACCAGACACCAGACAGATAAAAATATAACAGAGTGGTGGAGAATTTTTAGGCACATTGGTGTGTTGACCATTTTATCTCTGTCTGTATGAATGCTGAGTCATTGGACTGCAATGTTTGAGGTGTGGAGGCAGACACAAGTAATGCATTTTAAAACCGCTGAGTTGCTCTGATGAGTGTGTGTCTGTGTGCATGCACAGGTGGATGTTGAAGAGAGTCTGTGGGTTATTAATGAGATGAGTTCATTCTTTTGTGTGTGTGTGTGTGTGTGTCTGTTGGTGTGTGTGTGTGTGTTATAGTTGTACCAGGGTCCAGAGACAGATGCAGAGGTTTGCACACATCACCCTGGAGCACCAGTCTTTCATGAAGGGTGAGCTTATAGCTGTAAAGTATTTATGAGAATCTACTTCTATATAGTTTCCTTTCATTATTTTTTCTCTCCATCATATAACCGTTCTTGTTTAGGTCTGGAACGGCATGAAAGAAAATGGGAAAATCATGACTCTTCTATTGTTAAAAGAATATCTGTCAAACTCTTTAGATTTAGATAGTAGTCACTAAAGCACCAGACTCACAAAGTAATGAAGTTTTAAAATTGAGACCAAAAATTGTAATTTTTCATCTGGATAGACCAATAATAAAATATGAAATAAAGATATGAAGAATGGACGCATCTAAAGTAGAAGCAGGCAACTGGGTGTAAGAGTTATAAGAGTTAAAGATGAAAAGTTTCTTTTATGTGTCCAAACAAATGGTGTTACATATATCTGCTTTACAAACGAGTTCAAGGAAGAAGAAGAAGAAAAAAATCTTTTTAAGCCCGTGGAAACCAGAAGGACGTAAGTTATATGCTCTGCAGAAACTGAACTTCATTCTTGTGAGTCATCAAAACTATTTCAATCAACCTTTAGATACAAATACTGGAGCTGCTGCTGCATAAAGACCATCGACTTTAACGCTTTCCTGGATCAGAAAGGCTGTACTACAGGCAAACACTGCTGGGTCCAAAAACAGGTACAAGCATTTATACATTCCTCTGGTCCTTTATGTGCAAATGCCACATTCAGATTCAGGATACATTTTTCATAGTTCTTACTCAGACCAGAACTGACCTTCAGAGAAACCTTGAAGTATATGGTGTCTACTTAGCATATTGATTACTTTTCTTTCATTATAAATGGATGTGCTTTAGGAGTAGCATACTTAATCTGCTTGTATTTTTTCTGTATTATGGCACTGAAAAACGGACATAACTATTAATCTAGTTATGTCATATATAATGTAATATATATATATATGCAGGTGGACATTTTAACATTATGAAATTTAAAGAAATGCTTCAAGAAAGAAGAGCCTGAGGTTCAGGGGTGACGTCATGATATCATGCCAACAGAAGATCAATTAAACTAGCATGATACTGTCTGCATAATAATCTTATATTCCAAGAGTGGATGAAGCTACTCAGAATAAAGGATGTGCTCACATACAGTGACCAGAGATCATTCATTTTTAATGAGAGCCGGTGACATGTGTGACAGCAACCTTTGGCGTCTAGGATGTGAGTGTGTACAGCAACATACCAAAGTTGGGAAAAGTTGAACTTTATGGAAATTTGGAGCGACTACAAATGGGAGTGAAGACAGCAGAGTGCATCATGGCAAAGAGCACACACTGCTTCTCTTTCATATCATATGATATGATGCAGACATACACTGCTAAATTTTATACCCAAACATCAAATCTCCCTCCAGAATGTTTCTTATTTGCAACAAGAAAACTGATTTGAAATGCTAGCTACACCACACACTGATAAACGTTATCACTATGAGTGACAGTGACGGGTAACAGTAACAGTGACAGTGGCTCAAGTGGTTAAGGCTGTGGGTTGTTGATCAGAGGATCGGGGGGTTCAAGCCCGAGCACCACTAAGCTAACCACTGTTGGGCAATTGAGCAAAGGCCCTTAACCCTCTCTGCTCCAGGGGGTGCTGTATCATAGCTGCCCCCGTGCTCTGACCCCAAGTTCCCCAGCTGGGATATGTGAAGAAAAGAATTCCACTGTGCTGTAATGTATGTGTGGAGATAATACCCTCAGTTCTATGGCAACCAGTACAGTAGTTCACTGGTTCACGCTCACTGGCGACATAATAAAGACTTCCGGAGGTAAAATTGCTGTATGTGTGAATATAGCTTAAACGTCTTGACAACAATTTGTAGTTACATCTTGTGGAAAGTTTGCAAAACAACTCCATTCCTGTTATTAGTTGTTGTTATTATCATTGAAAATCAATAAAGAATTAGAACAAGTGCATTTATATTAATCTGTTATTTGAGAGCTGCTGCTATCGGACATTAACCAGCAAGCTGTGACCAATCAGATTCCAGAATTCAATGGCGCTGTGGTATAACACTGAATAAGCTTCACATGTGAACTCCATGGTGATTGAGCTGTTCTGTTGACAGGATAAGAAGAAGGTGGCATGTCGACATGACTGGCACCAGACGGGCAACCAGGTGGTGGTCACTATCTATGCCAAGAACACCAACCCTGAGCATTCCTATGTGGAGGCCAACCGCACTGCGGTGAGTCCATATCCCTAATAGCCCTCTGTGGTGCTGAAAGAGGCTGAAATTTCACTCTCGAGTGAGATACACTTCTGAAAGTTAGTTAGTTTATAAAAATTGATGGATAATGGTTGAGGATCAAGGATTTGAACTTGATGCTAAATTAGTGTGAACCCATACAGTCCCAGGAGGCTAGTATCCTGCATAGGGATTCATTTCCTTGCTTGAAGAATCCAATTCAGTGGTTAATTACGAGATTTAGCAGTTGTTTCAAGCTGAGAACTCAGCAGACTGTAGCTCATCCTAAGCAATGCTCACTCCACTGGGACTGAATGCATGGATGGAGAGAAATAGTGGTCTTATCTTAAAGCTCTTTTTAACATTACATGCTGATAATGTTTTGATATACTGCACCTTAAGAATTTTCTGTTTCTGTCCCGATAGCTGACGTGTCATATCCAGTTTGAGAACGACAAGGTGTTTCACAAGGACTTCTATCTGTGGGGGGTAAGAAAGAGTGCTCATACTTTTCAGCAGCACCGCCAAGCAAATCCTGCAAACAGCTGCGATCTAAATTGAAAGCGCACATATCAGTCATCAGTCAGTCACCTTTGCTGCTTTTATCCCTCAGGTAGTTGATGTGAAGAACAGCTTGGTCAACATGGTGCCTTCTAAAGTCGAAGTGACCCTAAAGAAGGCTGATGCTGTGGCTTGGGGAAAACTGGAGGACTCAAAACACAAACCCGAACCTGAGGTCACAGAAGACGTCGCCTCCACAGAGCCAGAGATGAAAGCTGAGGAAAAACCAGACTGGTACATCTCAGACGATGACATCAGTGAGTCAGACTGGGAGGACGATGAAGATGACAAGGAGGAGGTTAAGAAAGAGGAAGAGCAGGATGTGGACGGTCCTCCTTTGCTGGAGGAACCTAAACCTGTACCTCCAAAGAATTAGAGGCCAATTCATCTTCACGGGGATCGTTTTTACACAACATGACAGTAGAGGTTAGATGGGCATGATAGTGTTTGGTGATAAATTCATTTGAATTTGTTATACTGTTATCACTGCAATATAGTGATATAAAGAATGAGTGAAAAGTATTCATCTCAGGTACTCCACATTTCTGCAACATTTTCAGACATAATCTTATCACCCAGGAGTTGGTTATTTTCCAAAAGCAGCATATTCCTAAATGATTTATTTCTCCAACACCAGAGCAATTATAATTTATTAATGAACCTCATTACGCTTTTAATCCCTTTATACTTGCAGTTAAAATTGCTCAATGCCCAACAGGCAAGTTGTCTCTGAACTATAAACAGTTTTTTTCCCTCACCAGCCTCTTTTATTCTCTCTTAATAAGAAAAAAGAAAGTGCAGTGTGTCGTGTTGGCAAGAAACACAAACTCCTCAGTCCTGAAGACTCTCTTGTGGTGGAAAATGTTCTGGTTGTTAAAACATGTTCATGCCCCCTTGTCTATTTCCATAAATAAACATCTAACAGAAAACGACACTTTCCAGATTATCATTTTTTTAAGTAGTGTTTTCGAAGTACGTTTATTATTAGCCTTAGCTTATGTAGCTCGTCCCTGTGAATGAGTGTATTAATAAACCCATGAATTAAAATGAGTGCTGTCACTATTGTCAAAGCTGCTGTTCTACAAAAATGAATCAACACAACTTTGTCCACTGGGTGACAATGAAATAGAGGAACAACAGCGAAAACATACACTTTGAATAAATCCTGAATCAGTCGATTATCACATGAAACTAATGCATTAATCAAAAAAAAAAAACTAACACACTCGTGTCAAACAGCGATGGCCAAACTTTATTTTTGCTTCAAATAAACAGCAACAATCCTGGATCAGAGGCGATTGCAGCCAACAGACAAACTCAGAGCCATGGAAAGTAAATTACAACTCATATGGCATAAAAAAAAAAATCATATTAAATAATTCCAAAAGTTAAATATACTTTAAGTAAACAATAAACAGTAAAGCAGTAGTCTCATCGATGCTGAATTATGAATAAACAAAAAAAGCTGAGTAGTCTTTTTTTTTTTTTTTTTTTTTATTAGGCCCTTTTCCTTTTCAAAAGGTGAAACCGAAATCGTGTGGCTTCCACATCCACAGGCTTCCTCGTCGTCCCTGATAACACTCAGTAGTTTGACACTTTAAGGAGACAGGATAAGGGACACTGGACTTTTGATCACGACTGTAGACCAGACAGCGAGGATGATTTCCTGGAGTTCATACACGTGCAAATCTTACAGTCCAGCTCTTAAAAACTCTGAACTGAAATACTGTTCCACTTTCCTCACACACGCCCATTAATGAGAGAATATCATTCCTTTATTATGCAGCCCTTTTTTTTCCTCCCTCTCTCAGCTACGTGTCATTTTTAAACCGGATCACTTCCTCCGCAGTCGCTTCATCTTCATTACCAGCAACCTTAATTCTTAATAATTGTGGGACTTGCTTTCCATTACACAGAATCTGTAACGTAGAAATGTCATCCTTACGCACGGTTACGAGATCTAACTCCGACGACAGACACATGGATTTAACATTCATAGTTAGACAATATATTATTATTAATCACATGTCTCTTAATAAGTTTGCAATAAATAGAGATATGCTTTTCATCATAGGTTAAAAACAGCTGAGGAAATTTGTACATCACACCACGTTCAAGTTTGATTTTTAAAGACCTTTTTCCTCACTAAAGTGCAAGGCAATGAGAAAAAACACTTTCTGAAATGTACGACGTTGCATGGTTTTTTTTGTTGTTTTTTTCCCCTTGTATGATTTTCTTTTAAGAAGGGGGGGGGAGAAAAAAAATAAAAAATAACAGCTCACTGTAACCACTGCGATTTTGCTGAGGAACTTGGCACAAATTTACATCACTACAGCTTGCAGAACAACAGCTCACCTGGCACACGAGCGGCACAATAGCACTATTTGGCTGACTATTTCATTAAAAAATAAAATAAAATAATAATAATAATCTAACGGCTTTTGTTTTTCTGCTCGAGGATCGTGGACGCAAAAGGCATGCAGAAACACCAACTGTCTTTGAATACACAGAGACGGAATCAGACAGAATGCAGTTCTTACATTGCATTTTCGACAGCTAATACAAATCCACAATACATTTCAAATGATCTTTTTTTTGTTTTGTTTTGTTTTGCATTTTAAATTTTGTTCATTTGACATTGTTCAGGTGACTCTAAAGAAGAGTTTTCTGGAAATACCAGTTTGTACCTCTTGGCTTTGAAAGCAGACCGAAAGAAAAGAAGGAAATCATTAAAAGAAGAGGGGGGGGGGAAGGTCCGTCTCATGCGTCAGAAGAAGAGCACAGGAAATCAGTAAGAAATAAAGAATGCAGAAAAGGATTCTGGGTACTCTTGTGTACCGTACTCCCAGTGTCTGTTGATCACCGAGGGCACCAGCAGGCAGAGGACAGATGGAGAATGTAACTGGAACGTCGATGCGGTGCAGTGCGATGCCATGCCTCTCACAGCCGCTCACACACACACACACACACATGCGGTGTGTGATAGTTAGCTCTGAACACTCATTCCTCGGTGAAAGGCAGTTTCCCGTGGCGCGGTGTGTCCACTACAGCAGACCCTCCAGCTCTTCAATTGCCTGCAGGATCCGTTTCACATGACCCACCTTTGATATCCCAAGATCCTGTGAGAACAAACGAAGAGAGTTTACACGAGCGCTCTGTCGTGAAGGAGTTACAGTGTGTTCTCGCATAGACAGCTGGTTCCACTGCCCTAATAGTAATAACAATAATCATAATCATAACAGTCTAGAGCAGGAGTGTCAAACATGTGGACGGTTAAAGGGTTTAATCTGACCCACTAAATTAATTCAGACTCCGAGTTTTGAATTAAAAACTTGTGGACGATAATCGAAATGAAAGATAAAAAGAGGGAATCCACTAGGGGGCAAACTAGAGCAACAAACAATGGGCTAGTGATGCACTAATTCTTTAGCAAGCTATATATTTGATATTCTCTCTATATATTTGATATTTTCAAACAAGCAACTGGGTGAATTTTTATGCAATCATGCAACTTTCTTCGATTTATTTGCACCTTGCAGGTAAATGCCAACAACTGACCATTGTTTATGTATTGTTGGTCTTCTAAACTAATTTAGCGTTAAAAATAAATAAAATGGCTCAGTACCTTTTCAATTCAATTCATTTGTATAGCGCTTTTAACAAAGAGCATTGTCTCAAAGCAGCTTTACATAAGAAGCAGCAAACATATAAACAGACAAACAGTCCTAGATGTTATCCCGAGTGAGCAAGCCTGAGGTGACCTACACTGAATTTGACCCTCCTGATCTGGACTATAGGCTGTGTCTCAAATCACATCTCTAGATATTCCCATTATGAGGCAACAGCGTTCACACTGAGAAATCTAATGTAGCAAAAAAAGGCCAGATGATGGTATATCGGTTCACACAAATTAAATGTGACTAATGGACATCTTCCATGCTGTTCTGTCAAGCAGTGAAGACTTGTGTAGATGACAGACAGAGGCAACAAAATTGATACTAACTGTATGAATTTACTAAATTACTAAAAGTCCAATACCATGTTAAATGGTAGAGACTGTGTGTAATGTGTTAAATGGTAGAGACTGTGTGTAATGTGTTAAATGGTAGAGACTGTGTGTAATGTGTTAAATGGTAGAGACTGTGTGTAATGTGTTAAATGGTAGAGACTGTGTGTAATGTGTTAAATGGTAGAGACTGTGTGTAATGTGTTAAATGGTAGAGACTGTGTGTAATGTGTTAAATGGTAGAGACTGTGTGTAATGTGTTAAATGGTAGAGACTGTGTGTAATGTGTTAAATGGTAGAGACTGTGTGTAATGTGTTAAATGGTAGAGACTGTGTGTAATGTGTTAAATGGTAGAGACTGTGTGTAATGTGTTAAATGGTAGAGACTGTGTGTAATGTGTTAAATGGTAGAGACTGTGTGTAATGTGTTAAATGGTAGAGACTGTGTGTAATGTGTTAAATGGTAGAGACTGTGTGTAATGTGTTAAATGGTAGAGACTGTGTGTAATGTGTTAAATGGTAGAGACTGTGTGTAATGTGTTAAATGGTAGAGACTGTATTTAATGTGTTAAATGGTAGAGACTGTGTTTAATGTGTTAAATGGTAGAGACTGTGTGTAATGTGTTAAATGGTAGAGACTGTGTGTAATGTGTTAAATGGTAGAGACTGTGTGTAATGTGTTAAATGGTAGAGACTGTGTTTAATGTGTTAAATGGTAGAGACTGTGTGTAATGTGTTAAATGGTAGAGACTGTGTGTAATGTGTTAAATGGTAGAGACTGTGTGTAATGTGTTAAATGGTAGAGACTGTGTGTAATGTGTTAAATGGTAGAGACTGTGTGTAATGTGTTAAATGGTAGAGACTGTGTGTAATGTGTTAAATGGTAGAGACTGTGTGTAATGTGTTAAATGGTAGAGACTGTGTGTAATGTGTTAAATGGTAGAGACTGTGTGTAATGTGTTAAATGGTAGAGACTGTGTGTAATGTGTTAAATGGTAGAGACTGTGTGTAATGTGTTAAATGGTAGAGACTGTGTGTAATGTGTTAAATGGTAGAGACTGTGTGTAATGTGTTAAATGGTAGAGACTGTGTGTAATGTGTTAAATGGTAGAGACTGTGTGTAATGTGTTAAATGGTAGAGACTGTGTGTAATGTGTTAAATGGTAGAGACTGTGTGTAATGTGTTAAATGGTAGAGACTGTGTGTAATGTGTTAAATGGTAGAGACTGTGTGTAATGTGTTAAATGGTAGAGACTGTGTGTAATGTGTTAAATGGTAGAGACTGTGTGTAATGTGTTAAATGGTAGAGACTGTGTGTAATGTGTTAAATGGTAGAGACTGTGTGTAATGTGTTAAATGGTAGAGACTGTGTGTAATGTGTTAAATGGTAGAGACTGTGTGTAATGTGTTAAATGGTAGAGACTGTGTGTAATGTGTTAAATGGTAGAGACTGTGTGTAATGTGTTAAATGGTAGAGACTGTGTGTAATGTGTTAAATGGTAGAGACTGTGTGTAATGTGTTAAATGGTAGAGACTGTGTGTAATGTGTTAAATGGTAGAGACTGTGTGTAATGTGTTAAATGGTAGAGACTGTGTGTAATGTGTTAAATGGTAGAGACTGTGTAATGTGTTAAATGGTAGAGACTGTGTGTAATGTGTTAAATGGTAGAGACTGTGTGTAATGTGTTAAATGGTAGAGACTGTGTGTAATGTGTTAAATGGTAGAGACTGTGTGTAATGTGTTAAATGGTAGAGACTGTGTGTAATGTGTTAAATGGTAGAGACTGTGTGTAATGTGTTAAATGGTAGAGACTGTGTGTAATGTGTTAAATGGTAGAGACTGTGTGTAATGTGTTAAATGGTAGAGACTGTGTGTAATGTGTTAAATGGTAGAGACTGTGTGTAATGTGTTAAATGGTAGAGACTGTGTGTAATGTGTTAAATGGTAGAGACTGTGTGTAATGTGTTAAATGGTAGAGACTGTGTGTAATGTGTTAAATGGTAGAGACTGTGTGTAATGTGTTAAATGGTAGAGACTGTGTGTAATGTGTTAAATGGTAGAGACTGTGTGTAATGTGTTAAATGGTAGAGACTGTGTGTAATGTGTTAAATGGTAGAGACTGTGTGTAATGTGTTAAATGGTAGAGACTGTGTGTAATGTGTTAAATGGTAGAGACTGTGTGTAATGTGTTAAATGGTAGAGACTGTGTGTAATGTGTTAAATGGTAGAGACTGTGTGTAATGTGTTAAATGGTAGAGACTGTGTGTAATGTGTTAAATGGTAGAGACTGTGTGTAATGTGTTAAATGGTAGAGACTGTGTGTAATGTGTTAAATGGTAGAGACTGTGTGTAATGTGTTAAATGGTAGAGACTGTGTGTAATGTGTTAAATGGTAGAGACTGTGTGTAATGTGTTAAATGGTAGAGACTGTGTGTAATGTGTTAAATGGTAGAGACTGTGTGTAATGTGTTAAATGGTAGAGACTGTGTGTAATGTGTTAAATGGTAGAGACTGTGTGTAATGTGTTAAATGGTAGAGACTGTGTGTAATGTGTTAAATGGTAGAGACTGTGTGTAATGTGTTAAATGGTAGAGACTGTGTGTAATGTGTTAAATGGTAGAGACTGTGTGTAATGTGTTAAATGGTAGAGACTGTGTGTAATGTGTTAAATGGTAGAGACTGTGTGTAATGTGTTAAATGGTAGAGACTGTGTGTAATGTGTTAAATGGTAGAGACTGTGTGTAATGTGTTAAATGGTAGAGACTGTGTGTAATGTGTTAAATGGTAGAGACTGTGTGTAATGTGTTAAATGGTAGAGACTGTGTGTAATGTGTTAAATGGTAGAGACTGTGTGTAATGTGTTAAATGGTAGAGACTGTGTGTAATGTGTTAAATGGTAGAGACTGTGTGTAATGTGTTAAATGGTAGAGACTGTGTGTAATGTGTTAAATGGTAGAGACTGTGTGTAATGTGTTAAATGGTAGAGACTGTGTGTAATGTGTTAAATGGTAGAGACTGTGTGTAATGTGTTAAATGGTAGAGACTGTGTGTAATGTGTTAAATGGTAGAGACTGTGTGTAATGTGTTAAATGGTAGAGACTGTGTGTAATGTGTTAAATGGTAGAGACTGTGTGTAATGTGTTAAATGGTAGAGACTGTGTGTAATGTGTTAAATGGTAGAGACTGTGTGTAATGTGTTAAATGGTAGAGACTGTGTGTAATGTGTTAAATGGTAGAGACTGTGTGTAATGTGTTAAATGGTAGAGACTGTGTTTAATGTGTTAAATGGTAGAGACTGTGTGTAATGTGTTAAATGGTAGAGACTGTGTGTAATGTGTTAAATGGTAGAGACTGTGTGTAATGTGTTAAATGGTAGAGACTGTGTTTAATGTGTTAAATGGTAGAGACTGTGTGTAATGTGTTAAATGGTAGAGACTGTGTTTAATGTGTTAAATGGTAGAGACTGTGTGTAATGTGTTAAATGGTAGAGACTGTGTTTAATGTGTTAAATGGTAGAGACTGTGTGTAATGTGTTAAATGGTAGAGACTGTGTTTAATGTGTTAAATGGTAGAGACTGTGTTTAATGTGTTAAATGGTAGAGACTGTGTGTAATGTGTTAAATGGTAGAGACTGTGTTTAATGTGTTAAATGGTAGAGACTGTGTGTAATGTGTTAAATGGTAGAGACTGTGTGTAATGTGTTAAATGGTAGAGACTGTGTGTAATGTGTTAAATGGTAGAGACTGTGTGTAATGTGTTAAATGGTAGAGACTGTGTTTAATGTGTTAAATGGTAGAGACTGTGTGTAATGTGTTAAATGGTAGAGACTGTGTGTAATGTGTTAAATGGTAGAGACTGTGTGTAATGTGTTAAATGGTAGAGACTGTGTGTAATGTGTTAAATGGTAGAGACTGTGTAATGTGTTAAATGGTAGAGACTGTGTTTAATGTGTTAAATGGTAGAGACTGTGTGTAATGTGTTAAATGGTAGAGACTGTGTTTAATGTGTTAAATGGTAGAGACTGTGTTTAATGTGATGCTTTACATTACACAGTGATTTTATCTCACCAGTTAATGCTCCTACTACTGGTTGGCATAGTCATAACATTTATCAGTGCATGGAGCAGCTAGCATTCCAAATCAGTTTTCCTGCAGCTAAAATGAAAGATTCTGGAGGGAGACTTGACGTTTGTGTACATAATTCAGTGTATATCTGCATATGAGATGAAGCAGAAGCAGTGTGTGCTATTTGCTACAGATCACACATAGTGCACTCTCCTGTCTTCACGCCCATTGGTAGCTACTGCGCCAAGTCACTCCATATTTACATAAAGTTCAACATTTCTCAACATAGTAGTATTGCTGGACACGCCCACATCCAGTCACCAATGCTCACGGTCACTCATGATGCCAGAAATGAACGTCCTCTGGTCGCTTTTTGTCTGTTTGCACTCATCTGTAGGATCACATGTCAAAAGTCTTGACTCGTTAAGCTACAGGATTTGAGACACAGCCTGTGATTTGCGTGTGTGTGTGTATAGGTGTTGCAGTAGAAGCCACTGTCTGAGCGCTCGCTGTCCCGCTGTACCTTCAGATCTTGTCTCTGGAGCTGAGCCAGCTGCCAGCCCTGGATGTCCCGGGCCACAAACCTCTCCCTGTACTCCCCCAACCCCAACGAATCCAGCCACGTGCCCACCTCCTCCGCACCCCATCTCTCCGCTAGCCCCCGAGAAGACACACACACACATATACACATATACACAAACAGAGGAATGAAACAGACCCAGTAGCACATAAAGCCTGCACAGACACTGACCGGCATTTCTGGAGTGAAAGTGTGGTGATGGTTTAGGTGTAGAGATGAAGACATTAAAGGAATTCTCCAGTGTTTCTTTTCTATATATAGTATAAGTTCCTCTACTAAGAAAAGAACAAAAGACGCGGTTCCTTGAAACTTGCTTTCCAAGGCCAGCTGTCAATAAAAGCTCAGTTTGTATGGAACCTCATTTTCTTTAATTGGTTAGAGATGTACATTAAACTGAATCTGTAAAAAGAAATTGTTTCAGAGATAAAACTAGTTTTTAGATGTTGGAATTTGGGGTTTTGTGCTACATCTGTGTGTGAGGCTGACAACAAAACCTTCAGTATACAGTGTACTGTATGTAACCAGAGTAATTGTTACTGTATAACTACGACTATACTAATATTTTGGTAAGAAATGCTCTGGTTAGACATTTACAAGTGAATAGTTTATATTAATGCTCTTATTCTAATATAGACTAATGTAGAGACTTTTATGGTCCCTCTGCTTCGTGCTGATGGGATCACATCACCCTGTGGTGGAGTACTTGCCTAGAACAGCACACCAAATAGTGTTGTATTCCTTACATACATAATGACTTCCACCATAAATAACTTAAGTAAACGGAGTAGAGAAATGCCTGTTGATGGCAGGTAAAGATTAAACACAGAAACACTGGAGTAACCCTTTAAACTCACTGTTTCACCAGATTTCAGGCTAAAACAGTGATCACTCCATGAAATGCCTGTGCGCTCCACAAACATACAACCAAATGTGACAGAAACTTCATGAAGCCACAGAGCAAACATAAGGACAGGCCTGTCAGAGTAAGACTGCTGATCTCATATCAGTTTTATTTTATTTTTTTCTGGTTCAATCAGACAATGAGCACAAATCAGTCTTCTTACTCTGAGCTGAGCAAAAACAGCAGTGAGTGAAGATCAGCTATGAAAGTTGTTATGTACAAAGAGACCAAAGTACTGTAATTTTCAGAGTTAGGGGACAGGGTGTCCACTTCCTGTTTGCAGAATGAAAGTCAGAAATATAAGTTTTAGAAGGATTTCTATAATAATGAGTATCTAACCTGAGAGAGAGCTGTTAGAGCGCTGCTTATGCAGCTTCTCTCTTTCCTTCTTTACTTTGGGGATGATCTTCAGCTTCATGCTGCTGCTCTTAGCACTCGTGCGGGATGAGTCCTACAGACATCAGAGAGAGAGCGAGAAGAAGAAGAAAACAAAAGCTTATTTGAGAAGTTATTAGTTAATTCTCCTGCTATTGTATGTTGGGTTGTAAATGACGAGCATGTTTAGCCAATATAATCATTCAGCATTTGTCTAATTATCATTTCTAATGAACATCTTTCAACTGTTTTACCCAGAGGCCAAAAATATGGAATTTGAGCCTGTTTTGTTGTGTTCATGTTCAGCATTGGATTTCTGTCACACACCACTGTAGCGCTTAATGAAACATATAAAAATAGACACTCAGTGCTTTAGCGATTTCTGTTTGTGCCTACTACAGGCAATATATTCATACAAAAGTTCCAATATATTCCAAAAATGGTTGTTTATTTTTTTCAACACAAATTTCAAAGTAAATGCTGATATCAAGCCCATGTCTGCTCTTTGAGATGCTCCAAGTGCATGTTCATAAGCAACTAAGCTGTTATCTTCAACCACTTAAATCCTGTGTAAGGTTATCTAACAGAGGGAAAAACACGTCTCACACTGAAAAGGCGTCCTGGCTCATTTTATATCAGATTCCGATAAAATAATTCATTTGTTTATACTGATTTCTGATCAATTTCTGATAATTTATTTATTTTTTATTCTACCAGCAGACTGGAACACAAGTGTGGTGGTAAAAAAAAGGGTTAAAAAGACAATAATCTGTAAAGATAATACAGGATATTTTCAATATAGTCTTTCTTAAATTGGTAGGCTAATGTCCCTTGTGGAAACCGTGAAAATGTTTAATAGAACTGACAGTTTTCAATGTTGTCAGTTTTTCAGGACACTTGAGGACTCTGGTAATTAATTTTTACTGACAGTCTAAAATTTGATGAATGTCCAAAGAATTAAAAAACAAACAAACAAAAAAAACATTATTAAACTGTTGGCATGTCTGTGCATGAAAAAAGTCCCAGGTCTGATTTTACATGTGGACTCCATGCATAAATAAAGCCTTTATAATTAACAGTGAATATAATCTACCAACATTTATGACAAAATGAACTATATTGCTACTTTATTATAGTAACTTAAAGAATCCGCAGCCTGATCTACAAAATATTTCTTTAAACCCAGAAAAAGTGAGACTGAATTTCTCTGCTAGAACAGCCATGAGCTAAAAACGCTGCTATGATGACCAGCTGAATATCCATGTGTTAACTGTGTGTTGTTTATATATGCTGATGTCCAGCCAGACCTCCTCAGAGCAATGCATGCTGGGACAGATCCAGTGGATGTCCTCTAGTTTGATTAACTCAGCACTGAGAGAGTTGAGCGTGGAAAGCAGCTCTTCCTCCTGAGGAGCCTCCAACTGCTACACAACACACACACAGAGAAAGAGAGAGAGAGAGTAACTTTTTCCATCTCAGACAGATTATTCAAGCAAGTAAACAAGGTTGAATCCCTGCAGGGAAATAGAGGAAAACAGCAAACCCGGCACAAACAGATGTCACACTCAGATATAGAAGCTTTATAGTATTTATAACCAGAAAGATGTAAAAGCAGCCTGTAGCACAAGCTAACACTGAACACTTAACACTTCCTTCCTGAGAGGAATTCCTATTTCATTTCAAATTGAGACTTCTTCACATGAAATCATTGCCTCTCATTTTATTGCAGTCTCTAATAGAAAGAAGGATGATAGTCTGCTCAGTAAGCATTATTTCTGATCAGGTATATAGCGTAAACATTTGTTTTTGTTTAAAAATGTGTTTTGTGTAAGCTGAATAGGCCTTTACACTGAGCACAGCGTGACGCTTTTAACAACTGAATGCAAGCAAATTTCCATTTTTATTAGTCAAGCTCCATTTATTCTTATTTTCGTTTTGCTAACGTCAAAGTGACGTACACCGGTACGCGGGCCAACAGTGTGAAGCTGTTCTGACTGCAGGTAGAAGTAAATACAGCTGAAATTCTGTCAGTGGAGTGATTTATGGATGGGGATGTGTGAGTCGACAAAGAGAAGGAGAAGGAGAATAAAATGCCTCTCACCAGCAGTTTCCCTTCTAACAGCATTTTAGTCTCCTGCTGCAGCACTTTACTGCTGTTGACAATCTCCACAGCGGTGCTGCGACTCAGACACTGCTAAGAGAACACACACACACACACACACACACACACCTGTGTAAACCTGTCTGTTCAGTGTGACCTTTTTTTGAGCTCCTGCTGCTGGATATCACACACACTGAGCAGCTGTACTAATGCAGAGCTCAGAAATCATTCAGTGGGATCAAAATGGGTTCCTTTTGCTTCCTCACATTCACACACACAATTGACCAAAGCACTAAAGCAGCAGTGGTTCTCTACGAACTGGGCTGCATCACTGTGTGTTTCCACATATACTGACAAATAAAGCTCATTAAACTGTCATTAAACAAACTGAAGGCACACAGATATAAAGCTACAGCTTCAGCCGTCTCTAAACACGGTTCTGTCTTCTCTACACAGTGCATGATGGGTAAATATTTTCGCATGATATTATGATTGTACTGATGTAGGGACAAGACAGTTTCCCGGTATATGTTGTTCGGATTTGGATTGTAACCTGTTGAACCAGTATAATGACACTGGGGTTAAAAGAGAACATTCTGCAGTTTAACTCTAAACACTGTACTGTATATGATAATGACAGTATGAGGCACAGTGTCCTCAGATGGGTTTTATTAGAAATAAATATCAGCAGCTGTACCTCAGGGCTGGAGGGTTTAGACGGAAAAGCCTCAGTGAGTACAGAAGCACTGGCATTTACAGCATGAGCCAACTCCTGTTCCACCACCTTATGGGTCTTAGCCACCTCCCGTATCCTACACACACACACACACACACACACACACATACACAAACAAAGAATAACATTATGACTATACTGTTTGTGCCTCAACATTTTCACAAGCCTAGAATATATAATAAAGCTAATTACTCAACAAACCATTAGCAACCCTGAGACAAGCATTAACTTTACCCGAATATAACACTAACCCTGACACTAATGCACACTTTACCCCAATATAACACTAACCCTAACACAACCCTACCTCTAATGCAAACTGTACCCCAATATAACGCTGAGCCAAACTGTAACATTAACTTTACCCTAATATAACCCTAAACTAAACTTTATCCAAATAAGCACTAACTCGAGTCGAAACTCTAGCATAATCTTTACCCAAATATAACACAAACCTTAGCACAAGCTTTACTCTAGCATCAAATGTACCCCAATATTACACTAAACTTTACCAAAATATAACACTAATCCTAGTCCAACCCTAACTCTAGTGCCAGCTCACCCCAGCATAACACTAACCCTGTCCCAATCCTTGCCCTTGGCTAGCCCACTTTTCTTTATGTGGTTCATGTCCCCAAAAGGTCATAATTCATCATTACATTCCTTACAAAAAAATAAATGAATACCCACACACTCCCCTACCTGTTAATGAGCGAGTCAGCCACCAGACCTAGTTGTTGCACCTGTGCACACTCCTCCTCGGTCAGATATTCCATGGACTGCTGAGAATTGAGACGTGGCCGAGAAGAGCGGCAGCTATCATACTTCCTCTTATCCTCCCACGACTTCAGAGTGCTCTCAAAAGCCTACAGTGCCAACACACACACACACTCAGCATGGCATGGTTCAATGCTGGTTCACTCCTCTACTATACTTCCTTACAGCTCAGCTAGTGCACTTCTACCAAGTTCCCACACATCCACCTACACATTTTGTTTTTCCTAGTAGGAACTTGAGTAACTATGATTCACTAATCCTAAACTTCCACGTTATCCCTTCAGCCAAATTTCTCACACATAACAAAGTTTTCGAAGTTCTGCATTTTTAATGTTTACCTAAATATTTTAGGAATCAAAGTTGTAATCCTGCACTATTTTATTTGCACTACTTTATCCTGATGATGTTAGATATTGCACAAAATACATTTGCAGACTATTAAATTATTGTATTCCTTTTATTTAATATATGTAACATGGCTTGATTGCAAAACAGCCCACTCTACTTGTAGAAAGTATTTGTATGTTGTGACAATTTACAAAAAAAAAAGTGCTTCCCTATTCTCAGTAATAAATAACAAAATTCCATAGAGTGCAAAACTTTTACAAGTGTGTAATCAATTAAACCTCAAAATAAAATGTCAGTAATATTTGTTTGGGAACAAAAAAATGCCTGCAAGTCATATACATACTGACCCGGTCTCTGGTAAGCATCTGAGCTCGATTCTTGTGGATAATCTGGACAATACCAGGCGGTTGAATCCAGGCTTCTCCATCCACCTGCACTGGAACCCCCTCATCTCCTTTAATAGTGATCTTTACCTGCCGACACTGTTTACACACACGAACACACAAACACATCAGATCACACATAGAGCATGTAGACTGTGTATGATTGTATGTACAGTATATACGTGTTTATACCTGTGTGATACGATGATGCTGTAGGTTAATGACTCGAGACATGGCCATCTGCATGCTGCCGAACACAGCCACAACCTCCAGCTTCTTATCATCAAATGATGGAGCTCCAAAATTCTACATCAACAACAATTGTAATTTGTTACTTTTTGTAGCGCCTTCTCCAGTCTAGGAGGTGAAATGCAACTGGAATGAAAATACTGACACGTCTTTCCTTCCGCAGTTGACCACAGACTTTTTGCTGCAAAAACACCTTGCTTTCCAAACATGATCCATTCAGGAGAGCTTAATCCATCATTTCCCTTTTCATTCAAACTAAAATCTGGGGCTTTTTTTGCTAATCATTTGGCACAAATGCTTTCATTTATAATAGAAATTCTCATTGGAAACCTAACAAAAATGCTGATGTGAAAGAATTCGGTCGAACGCTGGAACGCTGTCACCATCTAGAAATAATCTAACTATGTAACATGACTGTGGATTGTTTTTCTATGGTGTGATGTTCAATTTTATTTTAAGCTGCCTCTGGAACTGTGCAGATGTTTACAGGCTAAAAATTAAATCAGTGTTATTCATTAAAAGTGGGTGATTTTTGTTTTACAATAAAGAGGCAGAGCTTAGGGATAGAGGTGTATCTGTGCTGAAGTTAGGGCTAAACTGAGGCTGGGAAAATGTTGGATTGCTTTGTCATGCTTTATTATAAAACAGTACAGTTAAAATAACATCTTATGCCATATATTTTCTTTCTGAAGGTAAAAATGTGTTTCTGTTGGCTCAGGCCTTTATATAACATCACAATAAACCTCACCCCAGCCTCCTCCAGAATGCTGACTCAGTGTTTTCTAGTTCTAGCTGTGAAGGAAGAAAAATAGGCCTTACTAAGCCTTAAACCTAAATCTATCAGTTATGAGCATAGCGAAAGTGTCTTATCTGTATACGATTTGCGTCACTAAGCTGTCACTTAGAGGAAAACCTCATCAGAGACATCAAAATTTTTCACTCTCTCTCTCTCTCTCTCCCACAAACAGACTTATTATCAGTTATAACAGTTATAATCTTTATGTTTGATCTCATCTGAGCAAAAGCACAGAGACAAACTCTACAGTCTGCTCTGGCAGGGTTCACAACTTCAGCTTAATCCTCATAATTACCTAGAACAGAGACTTTCCCTATTATTTTGTCTTTCATGTTTCCAGATAATTGTGTTTAAGACATGCAAGGACAAGACAAGGGGACTCACGTTATCCTCCTTGGTGCCTCCCCAAAAGTTTATGCCCCCGGCATAACTAGGGATGTTGAGCACAGCCAGACCCTGCAGACTGGGCAAAGACATGGGCACTCCATCACACTGAGAGAGAGTGAGAGAGAGAGAGAGAGAGAGAGAAAGAGAGAGAGAAAGAGAGAGATTTTTTACTACACAATAACTGAAAGTTGGCTCAAGACAAGAAAAACAAGCAAACAATAGGCTCTCTTCTACCCCCACACACAAACACCACGCCACCCACGGGTAATCATGTCTAATCTGCAATAGAAGTTGAACACAGTATATTTCTTCATTGTTCAGAGAGGTTATGTGAGTAGTCTCACACCCACACACACCTCCAGTTGCACTCTCTGTTCCAGGTTCTTGTAGGTTTTCTGAACAAGCTCTTTGGTCCCCAGGACGCCGTACCACATCATGTTTTTCGTGCGACTGCTGTTGAGGGCACAGGGAGACCGACATCACACCATCAACACACATTAATACACAACATGCTCTATTATATACTGTCAACACTGCTACGAAGAAAAGACAATCCAAGGGAACAAGAAATATGTCAATTTTTTTAAATGAGAACAGAGATGACAGTCCCATCTATCTGCTCACAATGGTTTTGTACTAACAGGCTAAAATTTATCAAGAAAAATAATTCAGCACAAAGTCAAACGTTATTGTCAAAATAAAAGAACATCTTCCACTTTCAGTGAATTCTGCCAAGCAAATTTTATTTCTGCTTAGTGTGGCTACTACTTAAGGTGAAACAGCGTCAACGAAGGTGTTTCTTTTATATCTGTGATCAGGGGTCAATGACTGTAAAAGCTACAGCTAAACCATCAGTATTACACTTTTAGCTACTGTACAGCTATAGGTGAAACGTATTTTCAATTCAATGGACATTGTCTCAAAGCAGCTTTACAGAAGTAGAGAAACAGAAGTAGAGAGGGAAAAATAAATGTATCTATATAAAGTTTAAATTAAAGTTACTCTTTTATCCCTATTGAGCAAGCATGTGGCGACGGTGGCAAGGAAAAACTCCCTGAGATGATATGAGGAAGAAACCTTGAGTGGAACCCATCCTCATTTGGGTGACAGTGGACGGTAAGTAATGTAAATGTAACTAAATAATGTCCTTTCTACAACAGCAACCAAGGGCTTATGGGGAACTATTAGGTCAGGGTAGTTTCTGAGTTCATTATAGGCACTATCATGAAAAACTTTGCAAGACTGATTTGAAAATGTTGGCCAATAACAACATACATCATGTTTTAGCATACATAAAACTAGAAATATTACCTGAATCATAAGGTGAAGAATTATTATTTGGATATGAATACAGTAAAACAAACCAAAAAACAAAAATAACGGCCTAACTGTAAAATAGTGAGCAGTCAAAAGTGTATAAAGCAGAAGTATCTGTATCTCACGCACTTATATATGTCCACGTTTCTGAAAGTGGGGCCTCTGAAGTACAGCCAGTAGGCTAGGATGCTTAAAATTTATTTAAAAAAAGGTCTCTAAAATGGCTGGAAAATTCAGGAAAAAATCAGGCTCCAATAGACAGCCAAAATATTCCTGTAGTCGGCCATTTATAAAATATTTTTTATAAATCTGTACTATGGGTGGGTGTGATTTTTTGTGTTTACAGTTAATCAAACTCACAACTGTGCAGAATTCAGTGTGTTCTGAGACAGTTACATAACTGCATAAAGCTGATCTAGAATCCAGCAATGCAGGTGAGAGGGGAAAAAATAGCCTCCTACTGCACCTGCACTTCTTCGGGTGCTCATCCCTCTTGTTGTTGAACTCCAGAGAGATTTTGGCATCTAGGCCAATTCCGAAGTAGTTGTTCATCACACACTTCTCTGTGCACTGCCTGTATGTGGAGAGAGAGTGAGAGAAAGGAAGTGAGATACATACACCTCTGGAAAAAATGAGACCACTGCAAAATAATCAGTTTCTTATGTTTTTTTCTTACAGGTGCATGTATTGGTGAGATGAACAGTTTTGTTTCATTTTTTGTGAACTGCTGACAAGATTTCTCCTAAATTCAAAATATAACTATTGTTATTTAGAGTGTATATTTAAAGGAAATGACAACACATCAAAATAACCCAAGATCATACAGTATTTGCAGAGATTTAATAACTCAAATAAAACAAAATGCAAACTGTGTTAATGCTTTGGATAATTAACATTAAGAAATCAGTATTTGGTGGAATAACCCCGATTTGCATGCGTTTTGGCTTCATGCTCTCCACCAGTTTCTCACATTGCTGTTGGGGAACTTTATACTACTCTTTATACCACTCAGCTTTGCTTGATGGTTTGTGACCATCCATCTTCCTCTTGATGACATTCCAGAGGTTTTCAATAGGGTTCAATTCTGGAGATTGGGCAGTAGTCTCTTATTTTCTTCCAGAGCTGTATACAGTATATATATATATATATATACTATATCTCAGTTGCATTACAAACACAAAATGCAGACCTCATGATTACTCTTTATTTAAAATGTAAATGTAAGGAAATGTATGGAAACTATTATCAGCATTATAATCCCTATTAAAACTGGAACCATGAGAATGTCATATAATATCTTGACTAACAAGTCCATATGCAGCATGTAGCAGATATATTCTATTTTAGAGCTACAGTTAATATCAGTGTGGTAGTGTGTTCATCTTCTGCTATCTTCTGAAACATCTTGAAGTGCTCTGAAGTGTCTGACAATGTCTGACAGTGTGTGTGTGTGTGTGTTTTCTTACTCCTCAGTAAAAGCCGTGGTACTGTTGCAGCCGTCTGCTTTCTCCAGCACTATAGAGGTGGTGGGACTGAGGGCACTTTGACCTAAGAGGAACAAAAAAATGTACATATGCTAAACTTTGACTTGATATAAATGGCAGAAAGCTTTCATCATCATATTTTCTTTGTATCGCCTTTATTCATATTATTGTACCTATTCTGAGACTTTAGGATGTGTCATTTCATACACACACACACACACATCAGCACAATGAGATTTTCAAACCCAATATATTTTCCATAACTGCAGTGACAAACCCAATGACCTCCCTCTTAGCACCAAAAACAAGACCAAAAATGTGTTTTACAGAAGAAATCCTTTCCTTTTCTTCCACAACTGCTTTTGTAAACATCCACAAATCAGTCCATAGTTCAGATTGCTAACTAAACACAACAGACTGAATCATTTTATCTGTAAAAAATTCAAACATACATCTTAATTGATACATATAAACACACACATAACAAATGCCTTAGAAAAAGTGTGATAAATCTGGTTAACTACCATATCTTAATCTACATAGACATATCCGAAAGACTCACATTTAAGACACTTACTGTTGTAAGCATACAAGAAATAAATGTATAAAATTAAACCCACATGACCATAAATCTTGTCAGCCAGTGTGTTTTTTCTCTGTCTAAAATACTGAACTGGCTCTAGAAGTAAAATCTAATTACACAAATGGTTCTGACCTGATCCCATTAAAGGGAATGAGACATTTGACTGGCTACCAAAGCAGCAGCCTAACCACATCCCTCTTTTTACAATAACTCCTCATCATGTTTCCACCAGTTCTAATCGTAAACACCTATCAAATTATATATGATATCTTGATTCTTATGACTTTTTCCCCTATTTTCTCACCTATTTTGGACTTTTTTCCAATTACCACCCAGCCTTTAGAGTTCCATCATATAGCTAAACAAGCTACCAGCTGGGGAAGGTGAGGGATTTTGCATTATTCCTCCATGACATGCGAAACTAGCTATCCACTGCTGCTCATGCTGCATCACAGGGCAGTGTAACACACCTAACAGAACGCAGTTTGCCCTCTTCCACATCCATGAGTCCATAGAAAAGAAGGCATAAGTTTCACAGATGGCTGAAACACTTTTCTGCTGAACCAATCCACCTATAAGCATGTTTTTGAGAGCTGAGAGGGTAAAGCTACCTGCTCTGTGTGTAGAATAAGTACACAGATAGTTTGTAATGTCACTCACGTGGCTCCGCCTCCTTCAGGTCTTCGCTGCTTCCTCTTTTTATTGAAGAGGAGGAAGACATCCTCTGCACCTGGGTGTGTCTGTTCTGCTCATCCACCACTGATGAAACAGGAGGGGGGGGGCAAAGGGAGGAGTCAATATCATAGCTGGCTGCGATGGTTTGATTTGAATATCATTTAGAAACAGTGTGGATAGTGGTCGAGTTTTTATGCTATACATACACAAAAAAATGTTAGTGTATTTCTAGCTGCTGTAATATATATTTTAATCATGTACATGTGAGGGACGATGGTAATAATAAGCATTTTAATAATTCCACTCAATAAGATTAATATATTCGAAGTTAAGGCTGTAGGAATAATTATAAATAAATCAATATTCTCATCATGCTTAAATAATTCAGGTCTGCATTAGTGTGAGCAGAGAGCTGACCTTTCTCTGCCTGCTCTATGATCTGCCGCAGTGCTTTCTTCAGACTGTTGGCTCTCAGCATCAGCTGCTCTTTGGATCTGAAGGGTCTGGGGACACTGGGGGCATCCGGGCTACTCGACTCGCTCTCCTGTTCAGGAGACTGGGAGCCTGCAGGCACTAGCTGAGCATCAGCCTCCTCGCTGAGTGCCTGCACCAGAGAGTCCAGCTTTTCATTCAGCATGGCACACTGAGGAGGCACACGGGGTTAGAATTCAGGTGAGGATGAGAAGATGTCATGTGTGACGTGTCAGAAACAAGATCAAACAGCGTTAGGAGTTAGGCGTTAGATGTGGGGATAAGTAGGTATATAAGACATGACAAGTACACACACACACACATCATGGTGCATAGTTTTAATATTACAGATCTAAGAATAATGGATTAAAGAGCACTGAGTCATCAGGCTGAATGTGAACTGCAGCACTGAGCTTCAGCCTACTAATGTCAAATACACCTTTTACACTGTCACTTATACAACCTTCATAAAACACACACTGTTTAACCACCCCCTACACACATCCACTTCAAATCCACCCCAACAACTCCCTCCCACACACATACACACACACACACACACAAACACGCACCTTTTTAGCCATCGCATCAGCCTCCTCCTTGTTTTCAGTGGCTTTCTCATAGGCTTTTCCAACCTCAGCTACAAACTCATTGACCGTCCCACACAAAAACCTACACACACCAGCAATAATCAGTTTTATTACAGTTAAGTAAGCAGAAATGTAGAAATGTAGGACGACAGACTGTACAGGGTTGTGCAAAAGAATCCATCATGTCCAAATAATTTTATATCTACAATAATTTGATGAAAATATTCACATGCAAATACATGACCTGATAATGGAGTAAATCCTGACCTGCATATAACTAAGCAATTAACTAGTGTTGCTGGAGCACTGCTATATTTTAACTAAGTCATGTGAAATGAGTCGTCATACTGATGAACCCTGCATTGCTTCTCTCTCTCTCTGTCTCTCTCTCTCTAGATGTAGCATTAAGCCACAAGTTAACAATATCTGATAACTGAGTTACACAAACTACTGAACTAATGAACTGATTTTAAAAATGTGTAGCTTTCTGACAAACAAAAATCTATCACATTGCTGGAATGCATCGTTTTCTGTAGGGAAAAAGTCTGCAGTGTCAGAGGTAACTTTCAGAGTTAAAGGTGCAACAGTTCCACCAGAGGTGAAGTCTTCAAGACAGTTTCTCTTTAGCACAAGCTGCATATCTTAAATACTAACTTGAGAAACCGAAAGGGATATTTATTTCTCATCCAGGATATTGTAGACTGCGTACTTGACTAGCTGAACAATCTTGTTCCTGCTGACATTAGATGATGACGTGAGCAGGTGACTAAAGTAAAAGTGTTACACAGCTTATGATTGCAGAATAACTTGATTGCTGCTTGTTATGTTCCTTAAACAAGACTGAACATGCCTGGAATGAAAACTTGAATGTGACACACACAGATGCACTTACTTTGCAGAGGATATGACATCACTGTGTTTGTCTGAGTCCAAGATCTTTGTCAGATGCGAGGCGACAGAGTCAGCATAGTGAGTAATCTGGAGAAAAACAAACACTATTAAAGAACAGAGCTGAAAGTTATATAGCTATTATAAGATTTATGCATTTAATGAGAAGGTTTAGATAGATGGATGGATGGATGGATGGATAGATAGATAGATAGATAGATAGATATATAGACAGATAGATAGATAGATAGATAGATAGATAGATAGATAGATAGATAGATAGATAGATAGATAGATAGATAGATAGATAGATAGATAGAAGCAGGCTTGTACCTGGAGTGGAGATTCCAGTTGATCATCCTCTTTAACAATAACAGGAGCAGTTTTAGTAGGAACTTCATATGTCATTATACTCCATCTAATAACACAACACACACGAGACACATTTACTGGAACCATTAACCCAAACCCAGAGGTGAAATTTACAGTAATATTTGCTGAAATTTGTCTAAAGGTATTCACATAGCAAGGAAAATATTTATTTAGGTGTCTATTTTCTAAATCCTATTTTTATTGGTCCATCCATTTTCTGTACCCCTTATCCTCCACATGGGTATGTGGAACCTGAAGCCTATTCTCTCTCTCTCTCTCTCTCTCTCTCTCTCTCTCACACACACACACACTACAGATAATTTAGAGCCTCCTATCAGCCTACAGCAAATGTCTTTGGACTGTGGGGGAAAACTGGGAAACCTAGAGGAAAACCCTGAAGCACAGAGAGATCACAGAAATAACACACACACAAAGAAGAGGAATCAAACCTCTAAACAAGGAGTTGCATGGCAAACATTCGAACCACTAACCCCATCTTATTATCACACCTTGTAATTTACAGATGCCCAAATCCAGTGTGTTTGTTCGAGATCTAACCATATTCGCTCACACATACACACTGATTGTTATAGCAATGACACAAACACACTAAGTAGTGCAGAACAGGTGAGAGTCATCTATTTAGCTAAAAATATGGAGGTGTTTTAGGGAAATATCTTTGTTGTACATATCCTGACATGATACTGTACATATTCAGTGGAGAAAATGGCTTTAAAAAATGGCTTTTTTATACCAAGAAAGGAAAGCAAGGTCACTTCCTTATTGTCTTCCAGTTAGAATATAGGAAAAAAAATGACTAGTGTGATTGAGATCCAGAAATCAAATTGAAAACCTCATAGAAATGTGATTTAAATTTGAATGGAAAAAAAATTCTAACAAAAACATTTTATTTTTTTTCATCTTTTTCACTTTGCAGGATCTTTCCTGTTTCAATAGGCAGAGAATTCAGATAAAAAAACTAAGCTAAAGAAATCCTTTCACAGGGTATGTATTAGGCAGTGTGTGTACGTGCATGCATGTGTGTGTGTGTGTGTCTGTGATAACTCTACCTGTCCAACATCTTGGTGGTAGCTCTCTCCAGTTTCTCCAGGATCTGAAGCAGCTGTGCATCATCGTCACACAAGCCCCCCCAACCCAGCACCCTCGCCAGATCATTTCCTGTGCCCAGAGGAAGCACACCCAACTGACACTGCAACAAACACACACACACAATCACAGTTAATAAGAACGACTCATTTTATTGTAACATAATTAGTTGCTTATTAATTCAAACCTGCTTGTGCAGTCCCAGTTTATCCAGTTCAGACAGAACCCAACCAACGCTGCCATCACCCCCACACACCAGGATACGAAATGTCACAAACTTTTGAAATAGGCGAAGTCTACAAACACACACACACACACCAACATAACGAGATAAAGAAGACATTCATTAGAATTAGATACATGTTTTTTTTTTAAATTAAATTTATATTTAGCCCTAATGAGCAAACCTGAGGCATCATTTCTAAATTTATTACAAATTTAACACTAATTCCAATTTAACACTGCCAGAGCTATCAGATTTTCAACGATGGAGCCCAGAGCGCAAAACCGACTGCAGTTCAAATTTGACGGCATAGTCTCCAAATGGTTCTGTCCACATCCATCCCACAGGCTTCTAAGTCTTACCCCAGCTGTGGTCCTCCATTCATAAGGTCAAAGACCTGGGCAGGGTTGAGTAGCTGTTTGAACTTGCGCAGGAATTTCACTCCCTGGTTATCACCACTCTTACTGTTCACCAGCACCAGCAGAGGACTGGAGCAGGACGGACTCGTGGCTTTCCAGAAACCTGCACAGAGACATGCATGAGAAGAGTACAAGATCTGTGAGACTCATTTAGAATCTTCGGCATGTTTGGTATCTTGGCAGCTTTGGAGTGAGTGGATTGTTGTTTTTTTGGCTCACTTCACTCAGCAATGGAGGAACAAATAAAAGTCTAAATTTCACCAACTGTAGTCATATCAGGAAAAGGACATATGCAAATTAACCCTTGCTTTGTTTGAGTCAGCGGCAAAATATTCACAAATATTAAAACGTGACATCTTTTCAGCTGATTGCTTCGCACTTTCATATAGTCTCTCAGTGTATGAGAGAGAACTCGCGCTTATTCTGATCTCCTTCTGAAAAAATATTCATTCAATTCAATTTATTTGTATAGTGCTTTTAACAATGGACATCGTCACAAAGTAGCTTTACAGAAGTAGAGAAACAGAAAAAATGATAAAGTTTAAAGAATAGTTACTATTTATCCCTAACATTTATCCCAAGTGAGCAAGCCTGAGGCGACGGAAGCAAGGAAAAACTCCCTGAGATGATATAAACAAGAAACCATGAGAGGAACCAGGCTCTCTTATATACATTATATATATACTGTATGTGCTGCTGGCTTTATTCAGGCCAATTCACACTAGACAGAGGAAGAAGGCTGGGTTATTTTGCTTATTTTATGCCAGGTTATTATATTTAGGCCACATAAAATCTTAAAATCTTTAACTTCATCCATCAGTAGCATGTAGATATAATCATATATAGGCAACATATATGTAAATGACCTTTGCTATTGAAACTTGACTGGTTTAAACATTATAGGTGATTTGTTCAATAAAAAATTTTTAAGGCTCAGGTTTTGCAGGTTTTCTATTTTGGATGGAAACACGTGTGGTGCTGATGCAGTTGTCAGGCAACACTTACCATCTGAATCAATGCTGTTGAGAGCTGTGGGAGGAATGATGGACACTTTACACTGACCCAGCGGACACACCTTCCCCAACTGCTCCTTACAGCTACTGTGTACCTGCACACACACACACAGAGATCTGATGATGTGCATGGTCTTATTTACATATGTGTTAAAAACTATAAAGGCATGTAATATAATCATATACACATATAAATTTAGATTTGGGTAACAAAGTGTTATTTCTAAATCTGTGAAAAACTATGAGGTTAAATAAATTACTCCTGATATTTATATATATATATATATATATATATATATATATATATATATATATATATATATATATCTATATATATATAAACATGGAGCTGCATTTTTTGTAACAAATATATATATATATATTTGTTACAAAAAATGCAGATCCATGATATTATTATCCCTGGTATTATTATATTATTTGGCAAAATATTATATTATAAAAAATATATAAATGAAAAAATAATATATCAAATATATTTTTATTATTGAATTATAAACTAAAATAATATAATAATTACATTTTAATTAATACTTTGTTTTGATACCACTGAGCAATATGAGTTCTAGTCTTCATCAATGCTGTGTGTTAATCAAAGTCCAGTACACTTACGATGGCTTTGCACCAGAGACAGCGCCAATCCTGCAGCCTGCGCACACTGCCACAGGTCCGATCACACACCACACACTTAGCACTGACCGGCAGGTTGCCTTCCAGCCACTGGTGAGGCATGGACACCTGGACACACACACAGCATTTGTTAGTTATTCACCTATAAATGCATAATGACACAATAACAAAAAAGATACGTCTATTCAAAGATATAAACTCACCCCATCTTCATCCTCGATGATGTCATTTCCTATGGAAGCCAGAGTGGTCCACTTACAGTTGTTAGTGGATCGGACAGCACAGCGTTTATGTGCTTTAAACTTGCACACTGCACCACACAAAGAATGAGATCATGAAAGATTACATTGAATGAAAGATGCAGCAATAAACACTAGTTAAAGAGACTGGAGAGTTGTTGTTTTGTGTTGTTGTTTGTGCTGGTGGTTAAGCTGTTGTTGAGTGTTTACCTTCGCAGGACAGGCCATGAGAGGTGACTCCAGGCAGTGCCTCCCGACAGACGTTACAGAATGCAGGGCGAGCATGAGAGCACGCATACCAATTATGCATCCCGGAGAAGTGTTCCATATTAAACTGACTAGCCTGAGATCACACACAACACACACTTCATCACGATACACTCATCTGAGACAAAAACACATTGCACCTATACATCTGCATGAAGGCAAAGTCACTGGACAAACATTCACTGACTCTGAAATACAAATGTAGTACATCTGACACCACCAGAAAGCAGTGTCCATCACCTATAATATGCTAACAGGAATAAAGGTCAAAGGTCAAGCACCAACCTCGTATGTCTCCCATTTCTGTACAGACTTCAGAGCGCTGATCCAATCCTCCATCTCTTTCCTGCTCTCCGCACATAGCATCAGCTTACGGAAAGGAGTGATCACCTGACAACAGATTAAAGGAGTGTGAGAGTGCGTGTGTGAGGAGGTGGAAGAAAAGTGAAAGTAAATAGTTTAAACAGTTAGAGAAAGAATGCCAGGGCGTGTTAGTGAAAGTGAGGCAGTGCATGACAGCGTAAGATAAAGAGAACGATATAACCTGCAAACCCGTATACACTCACTGTAAAGCTGTACACTCAGTGTAAAGCTGTAAATATTCACTGTAAAGAGCTATACACTCACTGTAAAGCTGTGTGAAGTTACTGTAAAGCTGTGTGTAGTCACTGTAAAGCTGTGTGTACTCTCCGTAAAGCTGTGTGTACTCTCTGTAAAGCTGTGTGTACTCTCCGTAAAGCTGTGTGTAGTCACTGTAAATATGTGTGTAGTTACTGTAAAGCTGTGTGTAGTCATTGTAAATATGTGTGTAGTTACTGTAAAGCTGTGTGTAGTCACTGTAAATATGTGTGTAGTTACTGTAAAGCTGTGTGTACTCTCTGTAAAGCTGTGTGTAGTCACTGTAAATATGTGTGTAGTTACTGTAAAGCTGTGTGAACTCTCTGTAAAGCTGTGTGTATTCTCCATAAAGCTGTGTGTATTCTCCATAAAGCTGTGTGTACTCTCTGTAAAGCTGTGTGTAGTCACTGTAAATATCTGTGTAGTTACTGTAAAGCTGTGTGTAGTCACTGTAAAGCTGTGTGTACTCTCTGTAAAGCTGTGTGTAGTCACTGTAAATATGTGTGTAGTTACTGTAAAGCTGTGTGTAGTCACTGTAAAGCTGTGTGTACTCTCCGTAAAGCTGTGTGTACTCTCTGTAAAGCTGTGTGTAGTCACTGTAAATATGTGTGTAGTTACTGTAAAGATGTGTGTAGTCACTGTAAAGCTGTGTGTATTCTCCATAAAGCTGTGTGTACTCTCTGTAAAGCTGTGTGTATTCTCCATAAAGCTGTGTGTACTCTCCATAAAGCTGTGTGTAGTCACTGTAAATATGTGTGTAGTCACTGTAAAGCTGTGTGTAGTCACTGTAAAGCTGTGTGTATTCTCCATAAAGCTGTGTGTACTCTCTGTAAAGCTGTGTGTATTCTCCATAAAGTTGTGTGTACTCTCCATAAAGCTGTGTGTACTCTCTGTAAAGCTGTGTGTAGTCACTGTAAATATGTGTGTAGTTACTGTAAAGCTGTGTGTAGTCACTGTAAAGCTGTGTGTATTCTCCATAAAGCTGTGTGCACTCTCCGTAAAGCTGTGTGTAGTCACTGTAAATATGTGTGTAGTTACTGTAAAGCTGTGTGCACTCACTGCAAAGGTGTGTGTAGTCACTGTACAACTGTATGTAGTCACTGTAAAGCTGTGTGTAGTCACTGTAAAGCTGTGTGAAGTCACTGTAAAGCTGTGTGTAGTCACTGTAAAACTGTATGTAGTCACTGTAAAGCTGTGTGTAGTCACTGTAAAACTGTATGTAGTCACTGTAAAGCTGTGTGTAGTCACTGTAAAGCTGTGTGTAGTCACTGTAAAACTGTATGCAGTCACTGTAAAGCTGTGTGTAGTCACTGTAAAACTGTATGCAGTCACTGTAAAGCTGTGTGTAGTCACTGTAAAACTGTATGCAGTCACTGTAAAGCTGTGTGTAGTCACTGTAAAACTGTATGCAGTCACTGTAAAGCTGTGTGAAGTCACTGTAAAGCTGTGTGTAGTCACTGTAAAGCTGTGTGAAGTCACTGTAAAGCTGTGTGTACTTACTGTAAATCTGTGTGTACTTACTGTAAATCTGTGTGTAGTCACTGTAAAACTGTATGTAGTAACTGTAAAGCTGTGTGTACTTACTGTAAATCTGTGTGAAGTCACTGTAAAGCTGTGTGAAGTCACTGTAAAGCTGTGTGTAGTCACTGTAAAACTGTATGTAGTCACTGTAAAACTGTGTGTAGTCACTGTAAAGCTGTGTGTACTTACTGTAAAGCTGTGTGTAGTCACTGTAAAACTGTATGTATTCACTGTAAAGCTGTGTGTACTTACTGTAAAGATGTGTGTAGTCACTGTAAAACTGTATGTAGTCACTGTAAAACTGTATGTAGTCACTGTAAAGCTGTGTGTAGTCACTGTAAAACTGTATGTAGTCACTGTAAAGCTGTGTGAAGTCACTGTAAAGCTGTGTGTACTTACTGTAAAGCTGTGTGTAGTCACTGTAAAACTGTATGTAGTCACTGTAAAGCTGTGTGCACTCACTGTAAATGTGTGTACTCACTGTAAAGCTGTGTGTAGTCACTGTAAATATATGTGTAGTTACTGTAAAGCTGTGTGCACTCACTGTAAAGCTGTGTGTGCTCACTATAAAGCTGTGTAGTCACTGTCAAGCTGTTTATCCTCATTCTAAAGCCGTAAATTCCCACTGTAACGATGTACACTCACTGTAAAGCTCACTGCAATTACTCACTGTAATGTTGTGTGTAGTCACTGTAAAGCTGTGTGTACTCACTGTAAATATGTGTGAAGTCACTGTAAAGCTGTGTGTAGTCACTGTAAAGCTGTGTGTACCCTCAGTGTAAAGCTGTGTATGCTCTCTGTAAAGCTGTGTGTAGTTACTGTAAAGCTGTGTGAAGTCACTGTAAATCTGTGTGAAGTCACTGTAAATCTGTGTGAAGTCACTGTAAAGCTGTGTGTACTCACTGTAAAGCTGTGTATACACACTGTAAAGCTGTGTGTACTTACTGTAAAGCTTTGTGTACTCACTGTAAAGCTGTGTATACACACTGTAAAGCTGTGTGTACTTACTGCAAAGCTGTTAGTAGTCACCGTAAAGCTGTACACTCAATTTATTGCTTTGTGTGCTCACTGTAAATCTGTGTGTACTCACTGTAAAGTTGTGTGATGTCACAATAAATCTGTGTGTAGTCACTGTAAATATGTGTGTAGTTACTGTAAAGCTGTGTGAAGTCACTGTAAAGCTGTGTTTACTCTCTGTAAAGCTGTGTGTGCTCACTGTAAAACTGTGTGAAGTCATTGTAAATCTGTGTGAAGTCACTGTAAAGCTGTGTGTACGCACTGTAAAGCTGTGTGTACTTACTGTAAAGCTGTGTGTACTCTCTGTAAAGCTGTGTGTACTCTCTGTAAAGCTGTGTACACTCACTGTAAATCTGTGTGTACTCACTGTAAATCTGTGTGAAGTCACTGTAAAGCTGTGTGTAGTCACTGTAAAGCTGTGTGTACCCTCAGTGTAAAGCTGTGTATGCTCTCTGTAAAGCTGTGTGTAGTTACTGTAAAGCTGTGTGAAGTCACTGTAAATCTGTGTGAAGTCACTGTAAAGCTGTGTGTACGCACTGTAAAGCTATGTGTACTTACTGTAAAGCTGTGTGTACTCTCTGTAAAGCTGTGTACACTCACTGTAAATCTGTGTGTACTCACTGTAAAGTTGTGTGTACTCTCTGTAAAGTTGTGTGTACTCTCTGTAAAGCTGTGTGTACTCACTGTAAAGCTGTGTACACTCACTGTAAATCTGTGTGTACTCACTGTAAAGTTGTGTGTACTCTCTGTAAAGTTGTGTGCACTTACTGTAAAACTGTGTGCACTCACTGTAAATCTGTGTGTACTCACTGTAAAGTTGTGTGTACTCTCTGTAAAGTTGTGTGCACTTACTGTAAAACTGTGTGCACTCACTGTAAGTCTGTGTGTACTCGCTGTAAAGTTTTGTGTATCACTGTAAAGCTGTGTGAAGTAACTGCAAATATGTGTGTAGTTGCTGTAAAGCTGTGTGTACTTACTGCAAAGCTGTTAGTAGTCACCATAAAGCTGTACACTCAATTTATTGCTGTGTGAAGTCATTGTAAATCTGTGTGAAGTCACTGTAAAGCTGTGTGTATGCACTGTAAAGCTGTGTGTACTCTATGTAAAGCTGTGTGTACTCACTGTAAAGCTGTGTGCACTCACTGTAAATCTGTGTGTTTTCTCTCTGTAAAGCTGTGTGCACTCACTGTAAATCTGTGTGTACTCTCAGTAAAGCTGTGTGTACGCACTGTAAAGCTTTGTGTACTTACTGTAAAGCTGTGTGTAGTCACTGTAAAGCTGTGTGTACTCTCTGTAAAGCTGTGTGTACTTACTGTAAAGCTGTGTGAAGTCACTGTAAAGCTGTGTGTACTCTCTGTAAAGCTATGTGTACTCACTGTAAAGTTGTGTGTAGTCACTGTAAAGCTGTGTGTACTTACTGCAAAGCTGTTAGTAGTCACCGTAAAGCTGTACACTCAATTTATAGCTGTGTGTGCTCACTGTAAAGCTGTGTGTAGTCACTGTAAAGTTGTATGCTCACTGTAAAGCTGTGTGTATTCACTGTAAAGCTGTTTGAAGTCACTGTAAAGTTGTGTGTACTCACTGTAAAGCTGTACACTCACTTTATAGCTGTGTGTGCTCACTGTAAAGCTGTGTGTAGTCACTGTAAAGCTGTGTGAAATCATTGAAATGTTGTGTACTCACTGTAAAGCTGTTGTTAATGTTCTTGGTGCTTGTCTCTGCCACACTGGCATCAGAAAGGTCGACCTCATCAAATATAAGGGACTGCAACAAAAGAATCAGGTTATTAAACAAGGTCAGACAAACTGAGTGCCATTAAGATAAGAGTTATTACTGCTATTACCTTTGAGTCCTTGGCATAGTAGAGAGTCCTGCCTCTTAGTTTGAAGTACCTCCTCTTCCATCTCTGAAAGGAGCTGGTCTGCTTTAACAGGATGCCCTCCTTCACACTCTTCTACAAGGCAAGTGAAAGAAGGAGAGAGTTCATGACTAGACACTAACCTATGTGGGCATAGCATGTGAATCTGTGTCAGGAATGTCCAAATAACATGCCTTAAAGGCATCATTTGTTCAGATTCCACAGTGGCACAGATGGAAAATTCAATTTCTACTGCAAACGGCGTGACCTGACCTCTGCTTATTTTTGATATAATTATTGTAACTTCAAAGTAATGTAGAAGAACATGATCTAAGTTACCTAGCAACATTCCTGAGACTTTCACACTTCCAGGAAGGAGGAACATTTTCAATGAGGAAGCATGTCAAAATTTCAGTACAGCAGGTATTTAGACAAAGGAAATTAACAACTTCCAGACAACTTCCTGTGTATCTGTGACTGAACAGGCAGCTCTTTTGTTTTGCAGTAACGATTTTCAGAGGGCCAATGTTTCTGTTTTCACTTAATTTGACTCATAAAATGCACCTCCATTGGCAGACACTCTTATCCAATTAAACTTGCATTTTTATCTCATTTTATACAATTGAGCATTAGTTGTAACAATTGGACAGCTTAGTAACCCTAGGATTTGATTGTACAAGCTTCTGATTAGTAGTCCAGCACCTTAACCACTCAGCTACCACAACCCACAAGCCTACAAAATATTGTAGGAAAGAGTGACACACAATTCAACACAACACTTCATCCCATCTCATTGGCAGATCAGTTTCAGAACACCTGAAATAACATATCTTTTAACTATTGTAGGAAAGACTGACATCTTTAAAAGAGTTGCAGTGAGGTGTACAAATTTTGACTGGCAGTGTGTGTTAGACAGAATGCATAAACTGTGGGACACACACACACACACACTATATGACGTTCGATGATGACTCAGACTCCCGAGAGTGACGCACTGAACTCCTTTAATCTTTACACTTCCTCCTCTGTCCTCTCTGCCCTCTCCCTCTGCGCCCTCATTCCCGTCTCTCTGCACCCGTCTTCATTCTTTCATTATCCCCCCCCATCCTCCCCTCTATGTTCTCTGTCTCCTCCGTTCCACAATGTCAGTCACGCTGCTGAATCTTACAATCCCACAATGTCCAGCAAAGTTTATTAGTTCCATTTAGGTGTTATTGTTTTCTGCAGTCCTGGGTAATGAAGGATCTCAGTGAGGCATGTTCCAAAATTTAATTCGGTCTTTACGCCTGTGTGGGGGTGAGTGCAACAGAAAACTCGAAGACATCAGCATCATCTGCTGTCAATGTGGACATGTGAGTAGATTGTTAAACTGCTGCAGTTAGTCAGAGCTTGCAGGATTTGAAATGTTTAGCACACAGCTATGAGTAATTATTCTAGGAAGCTGAAGTCAGAGAGAAGCTTTAGCTTTTACCTTTTATGCACCTTTTATCATAAGACAGATTTACAGCATGAAAGAGATAGAGAGGTCAATGAGCAACAGAAAATGACAAACCTAAAGTCAAAATAAGGCAACGAAAAAATAGATGTAATTATGTTCTCTAAGCAGAGTTCACACAGGAAATCAGCTCAAAGGCAATAAAGTGGTAAGAAACAAAACATTATAACAGCCATGTTCCTGCAGCCAGGACTAATCATTACCAGAGAAAACACATCTGTTGAACACATCTTTTTTTCTATTTTAATTATGTACATTTTTTGAAAAATCTATTTTTAAAATCTGTCCATCTCTTGTTAGTTTTCATCATGTCCTTTTCATCCTTGCTGACTTGAAATGATTTGGAATAGGTTAGGGAATAATGACAGTAAACCTGTGCGATGGGAGACATTCTGTGTTAAACCAGCTCATGTCCATGCAATGTGTTTGCTATTGACAAGTTTATTTGCTAATAAGACGGACAATGAAATGCAAAACCATAGCTAGCATAAAGGAATGGGAAGGTTGCTGTCTGTTCAGATGGGTAAACAGTCAGCTAGCTTCTCTACATAGTGTATTAATCTGCATATGTATAATTAATCTAAAAAGTTAAGCATGCTATTTCCTTTTTGTCCGGTTACCTCAACTTAACTTCTAGCTAGCTAACTTAGCTAACAGGTTTTCGTTGCTTGTATGTATGAACTTGACTGACAGGTTAATCGCCTTTGCTAATGCCCTAGAGGAGATCTGAAACAGTTACAAAACATCTAAACACCTAGTGACTGTACCGTTTATCCTAGACAGGATCTCAAGGAGCCTCGAGTCTATTCCAAGAGACTCGGGGGACACCATCACATTGCAGGGCACACATTCAAACACTTTAAGATCCCAAATAGCCAACCATGCATGTGTCTAGCCTGGGGGAGAAAACTTAAGAACCCAGAAGAACAGAGAGAACATGCAAATTCCATGCACCCAAGGGAGAGGCAGGAATCAAGCCAAAACCCTGGAGGTATGATGCAAACTGGTTAACCTCTAACCCACTGTGCCTCCTACAACAGCACAGCATATTTCTCTAAAACATAATGAGAGTAATTGGTATAATTTATGGAACAAAAATAGCATTACTTGTAATTTATTATGTTTATTATTTTTAAATGGTGACTCAGGTGCCATGGGTGTGCATCCTCCCCTCCATCCCAGTCCCAAAGATAAACCTAAAGCAACACTACAGGCATCAAGTCATATGCCACAGAGAGAAACCTGATTCAATTCCCTTTAAGTGGATTTGTCCATCATTTGCATTAGACTACACTAACCACTAACATTTTCTCTTGATCTTCAAAACTTCATCAAATATACCCCAACACACCACCACCTGTCAGGGCTATAATCTTCTGGTTGGCTATAAAAGGTCTACAGAGTGTCACACCTGACCACCTGATCAAGGTTCTCTACACAAGTCGCCAGAAAGCAATCATCTAAGGATCGCTCTCTGATAGCTCCATGTCAGCCGATCACTCTTATCTGTCAGTTACCGCGGTAACACCAATGAGTCTTCGGCAAACACAGTCGTCATTTGTTTAATCAGTGGACTGGGAAAAAGGTGGGGCAAACTTGCAGGCGAATAGCATAATAAACACACAGCTTCAACAAAGAAATAACTGACTGCACGCATGGTGTGGACTGGGTTATATATCAGAATATACTGTATGCTATATATAAACTATTTGTCTGTTACATAGCCAAATATCAAAGATGTAGTAAAATACACCTGAAAGTACAACAAACCTAAACCCAATCCTGGAGGACATTTCCTAGACAAATTTCCAGGACCTGTCTGCATTCTGGACTCTTATTTACATTCACAGTGAATAAGTGGATTAATGTGCAGAGGATGAGGGCGATAAGAACCTTGGTTAAGATACAAAATAAGTTTATTTTTCAGTGCAGGAATCTACTGAAATATCTGGACTACAGCTTTATTTTAATCACCTGGACTGTGATAAGAGTTTGGCTTGACCTTAGTGTGCAATATTTGATGAAGTGTACTTTAAGTGCTTTTCGTACCTACTGACTGACCTCAGCGCAGGAGTATTACACACTGGGAATGAGGCTTATAGTGAAATTTCACACTTGAGTCCATTTACTGATTGGACTTTATTACAAAATAGCAGCTCTGCAAATAAAAACTGAGCAAGTGCATTTTCTCTCTGATTTCATTAAAGGTGCTTACAAATATGTGTGGATTGTCATTAAGGCTGAATTCTGGGCAAAAAAATACAAAAATGGAAGATTTTAAGACAGTTAAGACAGTCAGACAATCAGATATTGACATTCTGTTGCAGTGGAATCATAACACGAACACAGAATTTAGTCTGAACTGAACCCTTATGCTTTTAAGCCAGAACTTGTCTGTTGGCTATGAGAGATTCATCATCCAAGTATGATTCAACTGCAGTCCAATTCAATCCAACTGTCACAATAGTCAACCCAAACAGTGCATTCGAACTGTATGCTGTTTAAGAATCTTCTCATGGGGCATGTCAATGAGATCAGTGACTGTGCCATGAGTTACATTTCCCCTGGTGCTGTTAGACACAGAGCTCATGTTAATGTGCAGAGACACTGAGCTCATGTTAATGTGCCTGGACATGGAGCTAGACCAAATCTGGTTAGCAGGAACATCACACACATTTCTGAGCCATATGCAAATGCAATCTCTGCGGGGTCCCTTCATATGTCTGAAAAAAGTTTCGAATCCATGTGCCTTGAGGAACTCTAAAAACTCTGGCTCAGAGTCAGTTCCACTTCCTTCCACACTAAGAAATCGGAATTACAATCGGGCTAGTGTTGGTGTTAAACATGCTGGGCTTTAGAATGACATTTGATATTAAGAAAAATTTACTTAAGAACTGAAAACAGTGCAGTCTGGTATGTCATGTGAAAGTATGGTCCAACATTTACAGCTGCAATAATGCTCTGTAGCAAGTATATTAGCAAGCTAGCTAGTCGTATAGCGGTCACAATAAACCTGTAACACATCTTTCACTAAAATTACATAGCAAAGGACCACTTCTGTCCCTTCTGACAGAGAATTCAGTATTTTGTAAGGCTTTCAGGTGGATTTTGTTTTCCACCTGTGTATTTGCTGTTTTAACCAAAGTCTACTGGTAACAGCTTGATCAATGAGGCATATGTCTCGCTGTGTTTCTGTTATAAGGAATAGAATAGGTGTATAATGGGAGTGTTTTACTGCACTCACATGACTATTGAGTATTTAACCCAATTTTATTTTTCCAGCTCTCTCAAATAGGAGAACTGATTCCTCATTGGTGGTTCTGTGTATTCTGATGATATCATTGTCTCCTACGGCCAAAACAATTAGACAAATCATCCAGCATAAGACATCTTCTCTGTCTTCGTCAGCGAGTAATTAAGCTAATGAGGTCATTACATCCCCAACTAACCCTCTCTTTAAAAAGTGAGATTCGAAGAACTGATACTGATTCAATTCCAAGCCAGCTGCTGAGTGAGAGAATCCACGACCATCGTAATATCTATAATTCATTTCTGCAAATTCATTTAACAGCACAGACTGTGTCTGTGCAAAGAGACTTCCACACTCGCCTGTGGAAGTTGCCATAAAAATGCACTCCGGCTAAGACAGCAACCATTACCGTTTACCACAAATGCACACACTCAGAAAAAGCATCCCATCTGAGGCTGACCTGAGTGTCTCTGGCCCCAGGTGAGAGGAGAGTCGTAAATGCTTTCAGGTTCTAAATGGATCCATACAGTGTCCCTAGAGGCTAAACATTACATAACCAAGTGCTGCCTTGGTTATGAAAAGCTAAACAAACCATTAGCAGCTCACTTTGGTGGATATCAGACAGACCACAAGGTTTTATTTAAAGTCTCTGGCTGCATCTATTGGATATCTCAAACCACTAGAAAACATCATTCACTGCTTTTTAACACTGTTTCAATTAATGTATGGGTTTGGTTACAGGCTAGCAGAGCAGCTAATAAAGCTTCAAGGCCAGAAACCTGATCAGCAGCTGACACAAGACGTGATCAATGCTAATCCTGCTCCAGTGCTAATCCACTTAATCCAGCAGTCAGAGCTGATAGAGCCATGCCTCCTGCTTTTTAAAGCAGTCTGTTCAATTCTTTGTAGTGTTTCCGTATGTTGACTTTGTATGACAAATCCAGCTAAAGAATTCCAAGCGACTTTTCTGGTTCACACAGCACCACAATCCACTTCCTAAGAGGTTTCATGTTAATGTTTGAGGAGTTACATTTACTCTTAGATTTAGTTGTTTCGCTTGTATCAAGTGCCACACGGAAAAAGTGCAAACTGTTTAACATGCAATGATCATGACAAAAATGACTGCAGAATATTTCTGGAAAAAAAATGTAATAAATTCCAAAACAATACATGCTATTAAAAGAAATAGAAGATATGAGTAACCCCAGATACACTATATTGCCAAAAGTATTCGCTCACCTGCCTTGACTCGCATATGAACTTAAGTGACATCCCATTCCTAATCCATAGGGTTCAATATGACGTCAGTCCACCCTTTGCAGCTATAACAGCTTCAACTCTTCTGGGAAGGCTGTCCACAAGGTTTAGGAGTGTGTTTATGGGAATTTTTGACCATTCTTCCAGAAGCGCATTTGTGAGGTCACACACTGATGTTGGACGAGAAGGCCTGGCTCTCAGTCTCCGCTCTAATTCATCCCAAAGGTGTTCTATCGGGTTGAGGTCAGGACTCTGTGCAGGCCAGTCAAGTTCATCCACACCAGACTCTGTCATCCATGTCTTTATGGACCTTGCTTTGGTCACTGGTGCACAGTCATGTTGGAAGAGGAAGGGGCCAGCTCCAAACTGTTCCCACAAAGTTGGGAGCATGGAATTGTCCAAAATGTCTTGGTATGCTGAAGCATTCAGAGTTCCTTTCACTGGAACTAAGGGGCCAAGCCCAGCTCCTGAAAAACAACCCCACACCATAATCCCCCCTCCACCAAACTTTACACTTGGCACAATGCAGTCAGACAAGTACCGTTCTCCTGGCAACCGCCAAACCCAGACTCGTCCATCAGATTGCCAGATGGAGAAGCGCGATTCGTCACTCCAGAGAACGCATTTCCACTGCCCTAGAGTCCAGTGGCGGCGTGCTTTACACCACTGCATCTGACGCTTTGCATTGCACTTGGTGATGTATGGCTTGGATGCAGCTGCTTGGCCATGGAAACCCATTCCATGAAGCTCTCTGCGCACTGTTCTTGAGATAATCTGAAGGCCACATGAAGTTTGGAGGTCTGTAGCGATTGACCCTGCAGAAAATTGGCGACCTCTTCGCATTATGCGCCTCAGCATCCGCTGACCCCGCTCCGTCAGTTTACGTGGCCTACCACTTCGTGGCTGAGTTGCTGTCGTTCCCAAACACTTCCACGTTCTTATAATACAGCTGACAGTTGACTGTGGAATATTTAGGAGCGAGGAAATTTCACGACTGGATTTGTTGCACAGGTGGCATCCTATCACAGTTCCACGCTGGAATTCACTGAGCTCCTGAGAGCGACCCATTCTTTCACAAATGTTTGTAAAAACAGTCTGCATGCCAAGGTGCTTGATTTTATACACCTGTGGCCATGGAAGTGATTGGAACACCTGATTCTGATTATTTGGATGGGTGAGCGAATACTTTTGGCAATATAGTGTATTTCCTGAAGAGGGACATCTTTACACCTTGCTAGAAAAAGAGAGACAAAGACACTAGAGAATAAAGGGAAGATGATTCCTTCAGAGAGTCTGGAAATCTTGAGTACTGAGCATGCTCAGAATAGGACGTGATTTCCGTTTCACATTTTTCAAGTCAAACCAGCCATCCTCAGCTCCTCACCTTTTTGCATAGCCAAAAATATGTGACCAGTATAGTAGACCAACCAGTTTGCTAGAAAGTGCAACCAACTAAACTGAAGCAACATTGCTAATGTTGGTTATTAAAACACCTACATCATATAACACCTGGTATTACAGAACTGCTGATTCCCTGAAACTTCACTGGCTGCAACACTTTACCATTGCAAAGGTACTGAAGTCCTCGAATCCACCGAGTCCCAGTGGTAACGGGTGCGAGTGTATTAATGTATTAATGTTATTTGCAGCTGCACTAATATCGGAGTTGCTGTTAAAGACAACTAATCAACACCTCCTAATAGTGCTGTGACTTAATAGTTTAGTTTTAGTTTAGTCAGGGTTTAAAGTCACAAGTCTAGAGACAGCCAGTGTAGTGTCGTTGAGCAGGAAGTAGCCCTTTTTACCCTTCCACTGTTCATTCATGGACTAGATTCTGACTTGTAAGTCATCTCGATTCAAAACGTCTGACTAATGAATAAACGTACAGCTTCCTGGTTAATGTATCACAGACAAGACGTATCTGTTAAACTTATTTTATTTCTGTTTATCTCATAGAGGCGTTTAGAGGAGAAATGACAGACTTAGTTCCAAAATGACAAAATCAAAACAGCAAACTTATTTTATGGATGTGGATCTGACCAGCGCTTACAGGAGACACTACAGAGACACTGACCAGGATACAGCAGGTACTGCACTATGCATCTGCTCTGCTTGAAATCACTGAAAGTTCAGTACTACAGTATAGAACTTTATCATGCCTATAGTTCTTCATTAATCACTTCTACCTAGATGTATGGAATCTCTGACCTTAAGGCTCTTAATTAGTTTATGATCATTTCTGCAAAGCACATAGAGAGAGAGAGAGAGAGAGAGAGAGAGAGATTATTTAACAGAGTAATAGCAGAGAGTGTCTTGATGAGCACCAAATGCCTCAGCAAGTTGAGCAAAATGTGACGGTTTGACCTTCGTATTTACTGAAACTTTTAATTAAAAACCGAAAGAGGCAAATTTTCCTTTTAGTTACAGAGATTAAGGTTAGAAGGTATTTAGGACTAGGCATAACATTAATTAACTGCATTAATAATTGTCAATGATTGCTCCTTACAAGAATAGTTAGTGTGTGCGTGTGTGTGTGTGTGTGTGTGTATGCTGCTCTTGGTCCCCGTGGGCTTTTCATTAATGCTACTATAATCAGATCTGGGCTGAGAAAGAGATCTGCCAGCTTCGATAAACACTAAACACTCTCACTGACTTAATCATGTGCATACTTAAACACACACACACACACACACACAAGTCAAATAACTCACCCAGAAGCTACTGTTACACACACAAGAGCAGGAGAGAGGAGATAGAATAGTGTATAGAAATGTACTAAAAACATCATAGTGTTCTTCAGCTTCAGAGAGTTGCTCACAGACACACAAACACACACAAGACTTCTTAGCTGTACCGAGCTACACACACACACACATACACGAACATTCTGTAAAAAGCAGAACCCATAAAAATGAATGGAAGCAGTTCCACCAGTATGCAGTTCTAACCTCAGTGTTCACGTCAACATCTCTCTCTGTGGAGGAGCGAGTAGTGTTGCCAGAGCAGCGCTCTAAAAAATCCTCCTCACTGAGCCGGCCCTGGTCTCCCTGAACCCCTCTAAGACAGGTGAAAGGCAGCGGCAGGCAGCACACACCACCCGGGCACAGCCTGGCCATGGCCACGTTTTAGCCAGCGCTCACACACTCACACAAGCAAACTTTCACACTGACTTCCTTTCCTGAACACACACACCCTCTTAAGAAAAAAGAACACCTCTTCCAGGTGAGTAGGTTAAGTTTAGGATTGTTCTCTTACCTGGAACCGCCCTCTGAGTCGCGCCACACACACACACACACACGGGCGTGAAAGCGGAAAGACTATAAATAAAGGCAGGTAAACCGGTTCTACAAGCCTTGTAAGAGGAACATATAAGGAGAAGAAGAACTGCTATTGGTCCTTGCCTGCTGTCAATGAAAACCCAGACAGGAGCAGACTGTAGGCATGATAATGCACTTATATGAGATAAACAAAGGAAATGCAAGGTATAATTAGTCCTTTCATGCTTCTAGATTCTAGAATTAGAACAGCTCGTATCTGATACGGCATTATATCAATCAAAAAGCTGACAAGCAAGAAAGTGAGCTTAATGACTGAAAAAAATGTTATAATGGTGATGATGATGACATCATAGAAAAAAAGTTGTGTTGTGGTGCATTAAATGTACATGATTTGAAATAGAGGGAAGCATTTTTACCCTTTTTAAACGATCCGTGTTTCTGAAATCACATTTTTCTTCACTATTCTAGGTCTGCTTTGAGCGTATATAATTAGTGAAAAAAGAAATAAATATAGTGAATAAATAAATAGAAATACGGTAGGAGATTGTACCAAAATAGCTCCATGAGAAAACTAAAATTAAAATAAACATATTTTATTAGTTAGCTACCATAAAGTAGCACTGAAAATACTGATGCAATAGTGTTATGACATTTTTTATTATTAATATTCCACTTAATTGTTGAGCATATGAGTGTATTGCACCGTTCACGTATTCACCCAATTAAAGTCTTTCTGTTCTTTATTAAATATCTCAGAAGCTTCCTGTAAAAAGTTTCCCACTTGCAGTATCAGCAATGTAAGTCTGATCTGTCATTAAGGTTTCAGTTAGCGTTGTTTGATAGACCTTAGAGTCACAATCACATTGAAATGACGATCATTTCCTGCTGAAGTTATACACTAGGGGTTTTATTACAGTATTTGTTATTTAGCACAGAAAACCAGTTTCGAACCAATTTCTAAAAAGTTGCTCACCCAAATGTATACAAGCTCCTCCCCTTTAATATACTTTACACCTCTCTTTACACTACTGCTTTACAGTGCCCGTGATTTACACACAATCTGACATTTATTCACGAGAGTCTGTTAATCACATGCTTTGTCATTTAAATATCTACTGTAGGGAATTTCTAGGCTTTTGACAGACGTGTGGAGTCTAGTGTGGGGTGTGTGTTTAGCCTTGGATAACAGATTTGAGTGATATGTTTAAGCAACTGATGGGACATAAGAGGAAAGAACAAGGGGCTGAGTAAGCACAAGGACACACACACACTAGCATAGTCTGATGTGCTGCAGTGGCTGTCTGCTTGGTCTTGTCTGCTCCTGTCAGCCTACTACCGAAACTAATAACAGGACTGAATCAGCACATCCTTTTAAGTATACACACACACACACACACACAGTGAACTCCAGAGAAATCAGGAATCAGAAATAAGCATAATTAATATTTCTATACATCTCTGCCTCTGTTTCTCTCTTTAGCCCTCTCTGTGTTTCTGTTTCTCTTTATATACCTGTTTCTTCCCTGCAACAGATTTTTCCCTCAGCACTCACTCATTATTACTTGCTTGTCTGTTCTGTCGATAAATCAGATTCTGGGGTAAACAGAAAGCAGAAAAAGAAATTCACGATATATAACAATGTTAAGCTTGCAGCTTGGTGTAAAATGAACATTCACATAATAACATCACTGCTTCCTAGATGCTCTAAAGCTCCTCATACATGAAGGTCAAAATAGCTAGAAAACTACAACAGTCCTTTAAAATCAGCATGAGCTAGACGCAGATCTGATGTATTAGATCTGCATTAAGTGTACAGGAGTAATGGATGTCTCAGAGTCTTAAGGTCAGAGGCACTGGATTGGCAGGATTTTTATTCATAGACTGTCCTTGTGGCGTCATCACTTATTTGTCTCTGTTCGATTTATTTATGAATGAAACTCCATTGCTGTGCTCATACTAGTGTATACAGGAGAAGTGATCCATCCTTGATGTTCCCATTTTCCATGAGTTGTATTAAATGCACTATTGTTCGGAATGAGAGCAGGTGGGCCGTTCTATCATGCATTGCACATCCTTGCATTTGGGTGAAAAATAAACTACTTTTAATGAACTAATCGTTATATATTTGCTCATAATTTAAGGCATTTGGTAGCTACAAAATACAACACCAGAATGATGATGTCATTTAACATGAGTCTGCATTAAAAGTGTACTGGGTGTACCATAAAAGTGTATTGGATGTCTCAGAGGTCATAACTGAAGTATCAAGGTTTCTTTCAAGGGGGTAAATGTGTCTCTTATGCTATTATTTACATTTAAGGCATTAGGCAGACTTAGAAAGCGACTTACAAAAGTGCTTTGAAGTCTCTATCAGTTCAGACATAGATACTGGTTCACCAGGTCATCATTTGAAGGCAGCCAGTGACTCAGCTGTTTGGACGTCTTAGGCAAGTTCATTCCATCACATACAGTAGGTGCAAGAACAAAGAAGAGACTTATTGTTATGTCTCTTGCTTAAGCACATAATAACAGGAAAAGGAATTTCCATCCACCTAGTTCTGTTTCGTTCACCGAGCCAACGGCACCTACAGACTGATATGTTTATTTGTATTAATATTAATGCAATGTCACTCCTCGAACTAGCAGAACCTGTAAGGTTTAAACATCTCTGCTCTCGTGGATAAAGCGTTAATATGTCTCTCTACCACTAGGGGGCAGCAGAAGCAGTTGGCATGGAGAGTCGGAGAATGCTGCAGTCATTTGTAAATGCCTCTTCTGGATGAGCTCTATTGCACATCACTACACACACACACACACACACAACACACACACACATGCCAAGAGAGGGTCAGACATCTACACAAGCAGGTCTACATGTGTATAGTGATGGTACATATATACACTAACAGACAAACACAAACACACACACATATATACTCACTCAGTCGCAGATGACACGACGCAGAGCTCCATGACAGCCTGATGGCTTGCAGGGTTGTCATAGCAACAGGCCAAGTTCCCCTTGACTGGGCACTGTCAAAGATGAAGCTGCCAGTACTCACATTAACACACACACAAACACACATACACACACACACACACAACACAAACCCCCACGGTCTGTTTCAAACACTCAGCACACACTGCCCGGCTGTAAAGAGGCGGCATGTCACTTCCTGAGTGGGCATAAAATATCCGTGCTCAGAGCTCTGGCAGCATGGCAGCACCCAGAACCATATGGGGCTTAGCAGGTTAATCTCTTTCTACAGAGCTCTATGCCTGAACACACACACACACACATAGACACACTCACATAGCCTATATACATCAACTGTCTCATAACACAGTGTGACATTTTGAGCTGGCTTATTACTAACACCAGGATTCTTATTTGAGCTTTAATGCGTCAGATAATAGTCCATACTCCATCTGTTCTCAATCTATCAGAACTAAATTTAGATCAAACCAGCATTTCGCTAGGCACTGAGATTACAAATGGAGCTGAACATGAAACTTTTAGACCCTTTTTTATATAAAACCCAGTATTAATTTATAGACTCTTACTGTGGTGACATTAGCTATTGTCTCTGTTCATCTCCTGACATTCATTCATTCATTCATTCATTTATTCTTTATGAATATACTCCACAGTTCCACTTTAAACAATGGCACCTAGTGACTAGGGATGACCTGATCCATGAATGGATTCCCACTTTTTTTTCTGAACTAAATCATATTCCATGACTTACATAACAATACATACATGACAGCAATTGTTCATGGGTTTGTCTGAGAATGACTCATAGTTTACATAAAGAAACAAATGACACAGCAGGACACGACATAGCTGACAGACGTTCAAAAACTGAAAAGTTGCTATGAAGTCTCCAGGTTTTCTAGGATGTGTGGAAGCACTGTGAAGTCTGAGAGCCATTCGGATGATCTGGCTCAGGTCGTTCAGTTCATAGCTGAAACCATGATGGTTATAGTACTAGGACTATAGACAAAACCTAATCTCTCAACCAGCAAAGAAGAAAACTGTTCTAAAGACCTAAAAACTGTGAAAGGTAAAAAGTAAAATAGATTAAAAAAAATAAATAAATAAAACCGTCTCTAATAAAACCAACTCTAAAATCTGTCATTATTTTCATCCATTTTTTTTTTTCTGAATTTAAAGATGAAAAATCCCACAACCAAAAGCGAAAGCACTTCAGTTTTCATTTAAGTTCGTGATACACTTCAAAGGAAGAAAAGTTCCACAGCAAAAAGTCGTCTTTTGAATGAGAAAGGTGTGGTGGTTTCAGGTTGTATGCTGTGGTGGCTTCCAAACACAGCTCCTAACCACCTCGCCTTTTCGTACTGAGACCTGCCCCTGTCCAGGTCTGCTATCAGTATCACACAGCTGCTTACAGGAACATCACCGTGCGTACTGGCAGTTTCGATTTCTAGGAGCATCACATGGAGGAAAAATTCAAGTATGCGATCACCTTTACTCCAAACACTACAACCAACATCTCACCCTCGCCTCTTTCACCTCTGCTATTGCTGGTTGATTTGTTCAGACTCCCAGTGTTTAAAAAGCAGTCTAAAACGAGCCGAACACCTGAATAATCCTCTTCTACACCCTCTCCACTTCTATTCTGAAACATGTTGGAATGTTCAAGAACTAATGACTCAACATATTTTGAGGAGGCGGTAATAAAAATATGATTTGCTTCTGACAACTTTTTCGAAGAAGTCCATGCTTTAACCTGGCAACATGGTGATGTTTCATCATTCAGTTTTCAAAACAATTCTGCATCATCATTCAGACAGTCCTTGAAAAGAACACACCAGGTTGTTTTCGCATACAGATATTGTAATGCTAACAGTGTAATGCTAGATAAAACACGACCTCCTTGTACTGACTGTGTGTGTGTGTGTGTGTGTTGATGGCTCACATCAACTGTTACCTGAAATCGTTACTCATGAATGCACCATTTCTGTGGTTCATCCTAAAGGATACAATAAAGATGAGATGCTATTATACCGTTTCTAATACAGAGATCATGGCTGTAAATGTGATTTCCTCACTGAGATCTGAAATTGGCTTATTTATTATCATAAAGGCTCGTGCATGCAGAGATATTGGGGTTTCTATTAAAAAGACACCTAAATAACTAAGGGCACACGCACACACACACACACACAGATGTGGGTCACAGTGATAATGCTCGTATAGCAGACAGTTTCTAGTCTCTTTGTGCTACTGCGGCTGATTGCTTCCAGCATGCCTCATAAATCTGCCTCTGATTTCTCATAATCCCTAACACAGAGAGAGAGAGAGAGAGAGAGAGAGAGAAATTGAGAGACCCCAGGGCATATTTTCTAACATGTGGTGCTCCTTTGAAGCGTAGAGATGGACAGAGGGAAGGAGACGAGCGCAATGAAGGTTGAGGATGACATTCCACCTGCTGATCTGGTTGCACTTTTAAAGCTTTGCCCGCGATTGAAGTGCAAATGGAGTGCACACACACACACACACACACACTCACTCACTTTAAGGAGGTCTAACATCTTTATTATGTTAATATGGAATGTCAGATAGACAGACAGACAGGCAGATAGACAGACAGGCAGACAGATAGACAGACAGACAGGCAGATAGACAGACAGGCAGCCAGACAGACAGACAGACAGGCAGATAGACAGACAGGCAGCCAGATAGACAGACAGACAGGCAGATAGACAGACACTTCATCTACTGCTGAGCTTTACTAGCAAGAACACAACACACATGACATACTTTATAATAAAATCAACATGAACAAGAGGTTCATCTGAATTTAAACTGAATAAAAACAATTACTGAACAATACAAAAGTAAAGAGGAAAAGGAGACACGAATAAACAAACAAACAAACAAACAAAGAATAAGTGCACAAAATTTCGAATTGCGTATATAATTACAAAAGTGCAATGAGGGAAAGATGAGCATCATCCCCAAGTAATAGCACGAGTTAGCTCCTAGTACGTGCCTTTAACAGTAGACTGAGTTATTAATAGCAGGAGTCGTACTGTTTCAGCGTACAATAAGAGCAGCGTGACAGAACAGCAGCAGCTGATAGTGGCAGTGAGCTGAATTATAAATCACATGGCTGTGTTGTCAGGTCTGGGGTCAGAACAGCACAAGTGGAGTGGACAGGGTACAGTCAGCATAATATTCAGATATGGAAGAGATTCCTTGCTCACACAAGCAAGTCATTGGTGTCACTTCCTTTTTGCTACTTATGGGTGTGTAACAACATCTACAGTTCTCGCTTATGGGTGTGGCCTGTTCAAAACTTTTCACATCAACTGCCCTGTATTTAATCCGGTTCATTTATATTGTATATATATGCTTATATATATATATATATATATATATATATATATATATATATATATATATATATATATATATATATATGTTTAAAGACGATTTTAATCGTCTTTATCTTATCGTAGACTTACGATTATTTTAATCGTAGACTTAGAGATTCTGGGGCCCTAAGCAATTCCAGGTATGGGAATCTCGTGAATGTGCAGTACGATAGGAACGTTCCACTATTCGTGACTCATGGGGGGGGGCCCCTAATTCCCCATGGCCCTAAGGGGCTGCTTACCTCACTTATTGGTTAAGTCCGCCCCGGTTATGAGGATTTCCTTCATGGTTTTGGACACTGCTGAGAACCGAAGTTGTGAAAGCAGTGGTGGATTTTAGGAAATATATCCTAATGCACAATGAGACCCTGAGCCATAGGACTGGTCTGTGAAATTTACTGCTGGCTTTACAGAAGTGTCAACAGAGATAACAAATACAAACCCTGTAGGTAAAGATAAAACAACAACAACAACAATGTGAATTTTACCACGAAAACCCCCTGTGTGTATTAGAGGCGAGACTGCCTCTAAAGATTTTTTTTTATACGTTCACCAAGCTACAGTGAGAAGTCTGCTCTGACTGCTATTCTTAATTTTATTTATTTTGTAAAATCCAGAGAGAGCACAGCATGACCCACATGGTTTCTACTGGCTCACAGTAGAGAGGTTAGAGAACCCAGAGGTATCATAGGTGATCAGCTCAGTGCAATAAAATAATAGTAACCACAACCAGAAGCTAATGTAAATTTTATTCACGTTTGGTTTGCGTAATGTTTATCCAAAAAGGCAGATCAGTACACTACACTCCCAAATCGTAAATGATACAGTTAAACTGTACATGTTAACACCTCTGAATTTGCATGAGCACCTGTGTCTTGTGAAGAAGGCCAGCCAGAGCAATCGGACAGGAACTGACACTGACTCACATACACATAATGATAAACATGGGTTTGAGACAGAGGATATATTTATTTATATATTGATGTTTTCTTACACCCTCTCTCTCTCTCTCTCTCTCTCTCTCTCTGTATTTCAAAGTACTTTATTGGCATTATTATTAATACAATGCAATATTGCCAAAACATTCCTCCCTCTCTCTCTCTCTCTCTCTCTTTCTCTCTCTCTTCAGCTTTAATAGACAAGCCTCATTAGTAGAAACAGCTGCTAAGTCTGACAGTATGTATATGTGCACACCCACACACACATACTGCTTCCCTGTACACATACATATCAGATTAGAGATGCTTCAGTAGATCTCATGAGCCGCACACACACACACATACACACACAGCGACATGAAAGCATACAGTATAACTATGCATGTTTGCATCTTTGTGTGTGAGAGTGTGAATTAATTTCATTAGGCAGACTAAGATATAAGTTCCCTGGTGGTCTAACGGTGAAGGATCCTGTACTGGAAGGGAACAAACCCAGCCACTGGGGGCTGTACAAACCAGTGCATCTTTATTGCCAGGCTCAAGCCCGAAAATAATAGCGAGAGGGTTGCATCAGAAAGGGCATCCAGTTTAAAACCTATATCAAATCAACTCAGATGATCTGCTGTGGTGACCCCTAAAGGGAGCAGTTGAGAGAACAACAACAGGATGTTATGTAATGATATTACAGAAGCAGTTGCCGTGCTCTATTCTTACACTTTATTAGAAGCATCTACTTCCTTAATCTATCTTGTAGGTGTATAAAAAAATCTTTCCCTGACACAGCGTCTTCTCATCATCCTCCGGTCCTTGAACACTACTGTTTGGTTAGTGGACATGTTTCTCAAGCTAACAGTTTGTTCAGGGTATTTAAAGCTACTAACAACACCTCTACACACACTCACCTCTACACACACACGCATGTCAGTGTCATTGCTGTGCTGAGTAGTGAGAATCTACACCTCCCAAATAGTGCCGCACCCTTTCTGCCGATTGACACAGGAGACGGAGGTTATAAATAGCGCTTAGCAACCAAGAGGCTTCAATGTGAAAACCTATAAAGGGGTGTATATACAAGGTTAGTGTAGATAATAAACACAGTGGATGTTACACACCATTACAGAAACGAAGCTCCCCGAGCTGAAGTGCCGGCTCTAAGCCAGCTAAGCTGTAATGATTTACCATGTGCAGTTTGCAGTGAGCTCAATCAGAAAGTGTTCTCAAATGACCAGGCAGTGCCTCACACATACATACACACACACACTCACACAATGTGTGACCCATGTGATCAATCAGTAGCTCCTGAGACAACCCACGCCACCCACTCACCCTTCCTCTTCCTCATTACTGAGATTTGGGACATGGTGGACCATTGATCCCATAACCATTTAGAAACACACACACACTCTGTATATATGCACATACACACACTCTTTTCTCACACATATCACACCATCATGTCTCACTTGCTATTACTGTTACATCCATCTATCTACATCTTTTACACATACACACACACACATACACATTGTGGTTTTTTCTCCATTCCTGCCTCTCTCTTTCTCATGCATTTATATATGGTTTATATTCTTTATCACCTCTCACTTTTAGTTTGCCCTGTCAGTGTAATTAACAAATAAAGATTTCACTTTAACAGCTGAACTGTTAAATTCCTTAAGATCCTGTTGTCGATTTAAATATTCATAAATTCAATATTAATTACTAACACATTAATTACTAAGCACTAACACACAGTTAGAGTAAAAACCAAATGGCTTCTTAATGGCGGGATATATGCTCACAACACAGAGCATGACATGACGACACTTTACACAGCGCCCTATAAGACTCGCTTTTCCAGATAGCTATAAGGAACAGCATATTGGTAGTGTAACAGAAAAAAAGAAGAAGCTACAGCACAAAGATGATAAAAGGATGATAAAACCCATTCGAAGTGCAATTACATGAATAACTGCAGTTGTGTAAACACGAGTTCATCATGAGTGGGAGAGACGACTCTGTGTGTGTTTACAGAGAAATGGCAATCATGTAGAAGATGTTTTGTTTTGCTAAAAAGTGTTAATTTCCCCTGTGGGATGCCCTGTAGAACCTACACGGTTAACTGTGATGTGATTCATCCGAAGGAAGAGCATGACTCCAGTGGCAGAGTGTTAGAAATTCATTACTTACATATAGTGTTTGTTTTCTTCGTTTATTTCATTAGAAAATGCATTTTTATGGTGTGAATGGCCTTTGTTCAGATCCATCATCCAGTGTAACAGCACAGGAAACTTACACTTTAAGAGTATATTAGTTAATTTTTCACCTTTGTATATGTAAATGTTATGGAAATTTGAAATGTAGTCAAATAGTGTGTGTGTGTGTGTGAGAGAGGGAGAGAGAGAGAGAGAGAGTCTGTTACATCACTTCCCCGCTTTCGACTCTGTGTAGCGAGACCTATTGTGACTTCATTTCCCCGAGTGTAACCTGTAGACATAGAGGCTCATATAACCTGCTCCAATTCAATTACTCAAGCCCTCTCTATTCAATCTTTTCTGCCTTCAGTACAGCTTGGGCTTGGCTCATATACCCTGTGTGTGTGTATGTGTGTGTATGTGTGTGTATGTGTGTGTATCAGATGGCAACCGCATTCAGCTAATGATGTTGATGATGATGATAAAGGTGCATCTGATTATTGTGCCTTTTCACCGCCGTCTCTCCTGAAAGATGACTAAATTCCTCTCTCGTCTCTATCTGGCTCTGTGTAACGCCACTTTTTACAGCGTGATGGATTCCTTCATTGTCCTCGACCCACACGGCCCATTAATAATCAAGGCTGGTGCTCTGGTCAGATAACTCTTTCCAATTCCCATTTGCAACACAATGGCTACAGTAGTGTGGTGACCACAAGGTTGCAATTTCAGGCCTCGGGACTTCCGGAGAGCCACAATCGAGTCTTTTAGCATGAACCCCAACAGCTCGTATATAAAGCTTTCTATTAATAGACCAAACAAAATAGAAAATCGAATTTATACCTAAATCTGTGCTGAACTTATTAACTGGTCACTCTCAGATCAGGCATCATAAAAGTGTGTTTTATTAATGACAGATGGACCTGAAGGGAAACCTGTTGAGGCTATAGATAAAACACTCATATTAGCTTCTACTCATTGTAAAAACTTAAATATATGGTGAGCTATGAGTGTATAATTATAGTGATTATATGGCCTTGTCTGATTAGATTGGATCTATATTGCTCCAATAAAATCATATAAATAATATAAACATTGCAAATGTCATCTCAGCAAGTGAGAATATCTTGAACGTAGTCACACTGATCTAGCATTTAATATGATTACAATAAACTAAATATAATTTCCATGAAATACACTATTGACTATTTCTAGAAGTAAATGCTCCAAAATGAATAAGTCACTACATGACAAATTACAGACTGAAAACATTAAAAAAAATAGTCCAAAAATAGTATTTTTAGTAATTATATATATAAACTTATATATTATATATGAGTGTAATTGAATATGATTATATTTGATTTACTGTATATAATACCAGGCGTATTTGGGAAAAAAATAGTTTTGCAGTGATATTAATCATTTCTTGATCCACTTCCTCACTCATAAAAAAGTGAATTAGGGAAAAATTTTACTTATCATTTCATTTAGCTTCATTCATTTAGTCATTTCAGTGTTCAATTCATCTTCAACCTGGAAAATCTGGTACAAAGTGAAAATACAGCCATGGCAAAACATATATTTAATATATATTTATATATTTACAAATATATTTATTTGAATAAATAAGGGACTCGGCCACAAGGTGACACCCTGGATGGGATGGCAAAACATCACAGAGCATAATCACACACCCTTTGGACAATTTAGAGATGCCAATCAGCCTACACTGAATGTCTTTGGACTGGGAAGGAAACCAGTGAACCCAGAGGAAACCCTGAAAGCACAGTAAGAACATACAAAAAACTCTACACACACAGGTCAGTGGTGAGAACTTATCTCTGGATGTTTGAGGCAAACTTACTAACCACCAAACCACCATGCCCCCCATCTAGCTTTAATTTATGTCGCCAAATCACTTACCAGCATGTTTTTTATGAGAAAAGTGGACTAACTGGAGGAAAGCCATGCATACACAGGGAGAACATGTGAATCTCTACACAGAGCTCAGGATCGAACCAGAGACCCTGGAGCTGTGAGTCACCAACACCACCCACTCGCTAACTCACTTTTCATAACAGTGCTCTTTCAGACACATGCTATTTATTTAACTGAAGGTGTTATCTCTTTTCTATTTTCACTGCTTCTTGATGATCACTGAAGCCTCAAATACACTTGAGGAGCATGGGACAAATTAGAAATGCAGCAGCAGAGAAATGACAGAATGTATGCATTTCTTTTAAAATGTGGATAAAACTAAAGAATTGAGTGAGAAATTCTCATCGCCTTGCTCTAGCTGTGTGCTTGTATAAATACATAAATAAATCATCAATTCATCTTCAGTAAGTGCATTATCCCGGTCAGGGTTGAGGCAGTCTCAGTCTTAGATGTTACGCCCACGAAGCTTTGGCTGAACGTCTGACGCATATGACACAGAAAATTCTAAACACGTCAGGAATTTTTTTTGTCGTCATCTGATTGCTTTCCATGTCGGTCAGACGCCCTCCTGGATGTTCCTTGACCAGTAAAAGCTGCTATGGTGTCTAGACATTACCCAGTCAGTCTGGCTCTATGAGACAATCCATAATAGAAGTACATGAATAATCCTGCACTTAGGCCTAGACTACCTGAACTATTGATGAGTTAAGGCATGTACTAATCATGAACTAATGAAGAGCTAACTTTAACTACGATGTGAGTTGTATAAATGCATGCATTAGTACAGGCTTATTAGTTAATGTATTAATTAGCAGGGGTAAATTCTATCGACCATGCTCTAGAAGAAAGATGATGAATTAAACATGCATCATTTCAAAGAGTTTAAATAATTTGCTATATTCGGTGAGCATGTTGGTTTGGACTTTATATTAATATGTTAACTTAAAACATGTAAGTACTAACATATATATATATATATAGCATATACATATAAGCTCACATCATAGTTCATCTCTTTATTAGTCATTAGTTTAGTTATTTCTTCATGTATTAGTGGAAAGTATTGTAAATAAATATCAGCAATGCACTGAGCACTGACCTCAGCTTATATCGTAGAGTATTTTAATACTACAGCACTGATTGTGAATGAATTCAAGCACATCGTCTTTCATGGCTCTTTTTTTAAGGAAATCATTTCCACATGTAAAACATGATGCAGGTCATCAGCCATATGCTTGTAGCAGGTGTCACTGAGTGACTCGGACCAGATGATGCAATTTGTTCATGTCATCACTAACATAACCGGCTGTGTATCTGGAATATGGGTCCGACTGCAACTAATGAGCAAGTGAAAAAGTATTTGAGCATTGTCCAAATAAATGTGTGTGTGTGTGTGTGTCCAAAAATGTCCTCGGGAAGGCCCTCTTCTAAGCAAGGGAATGCTGTTTCAGCCCTGAGTTCAGTGACAAGGAGCTTTAGCGGAGGTGTGAGAGGCTCTCTCTATCTCTCTCTCATTCTCTCTCTCACCATCCATATAAATCAACCCCCCAAACAATCACCTCTCTAAAACACTCACACACAACCCAATACACTCAGATACCCACTCAAACAAGACCTCCTCCCACTCTCTTGCACTTTCTGTCTCTCATCATCCATCTTGTCACCACGTGCAGCTCTGTCCAGCGTGAGGCCAGACCGCATCAACATCCTCACCAAAACAGGGCTGAGTTTCCTAGCTATCTAGGTTATGGTCGGTTGGGCTAGTTAGCAATACCTTTTTTTATTTGTATTGTTGGTTTAATAGAACATTGTTGGTTTAATACAAATCTAACTAGCTTTATCATCTAACTAGCTATATTTATTACCTTAATTTATTAATACTTTGTTTTAAAAGGTGGTAGTAACTACCACCAATTATCATCCTCTAATGCGCAGATGACAATGGTGGTAGGTCATATTAGCAAACAATGATGATTTGCCCTACAGGGAGGAGAAAGCTAGCTGTCTATTTATAAATAATCACCTAATTGATAACCTCACATCCACACAGTAACTAGCTGGATATACTTAATGACTCATTTCATGATGCTCTTAGCTCTTCTGCTAACACTAAACTAATGGTGGGCCAAAGTGGATTGGTAGTTAGCATGTTTGCCTCACACCTTCTGGGTTGGGGGTACAATTACCACCTCTGCCATGTGCGTGTGGAGTTGCATGTTCTCCCAGGGCCTTGGGGGATTCCTCTGGAATTTCGGGATTCCTCTGGGATTTTGGGATTTGCATTGTAAGCTTACTGACATCACTAAACTGTGTGTGTGTGATTGTGTCCTGGTAACCTGCCCAGGGTGTACACTGCCCTGTGCTCCAAGTCTCCTGAGATAGACTCCAAGTTCCCTGCAACCCAGGGATGTGTGTAATGGTGTAGAGAATGGATGGATGGAAAATAATGCTAGGTCTTCACAGTCTTCACATTCTGTAGAAGTGATTTAAGTAGCCACATGACTCATTAGGAAGTATACAGTAGAATGTATGAGCAGTACTTTAGGGCAGCGGCTTACCATAAAATGTTTTTCAGCAGTGAATACAGAGCAGTTTGGTAAGTCCTTCTGAATAAAGGTATCTGCCAAATGCTGTAAAATATACACTCAATATCATGGATCCACTCTGCATGCTCTGGCTCCAATTTACACAAGATCGCGACTCGCATTTCAACCCCAAACAGGCTTCAGAAATGCACCATGGAGCGAATAGTGCCATGTTATCCACTCATATATACAGTCATTGCTGTGAAGTGACAGAATACTGCGACAGTGAGTCAAATTTGCACACGAGCAAGACAGACCTAATTCTCCTGGCCATCACTGCTTGTATCTCTTACATTTCTGTAGAGATTTGTTTTCATTCGCTCAGGTTGTATGTTTTTATTAACTCACTAGACTTCTTTTTCTCCCTTTCATGCTGCTGGACTCTGCTGTGTTCTCTCTCCTCTTCGGTCCGAATGCTCATGTATGAAACGTGACTGACAGACAATCCAAACTGCGTGTAGAATTAAATGAAATGAAATGAGGATTATGTTTCAATAGCTATCTAGCGGGACGTCTCTGCTTCCCTGGCTCAGTGTATGATAGGCCATGCGAGGACCCTGGCAAAGCACGTGACGTGTCCAAGAAACAATAAATACAATGTGTGTATGTGTGTGTGTGTTTTAGTCTGTGTGTGTGTGTGTGTGTGTGTGTAACACGTTATTTCAGGCGATTCTTAAAGGCATCTACTGATCATTTCTTCCCCTTTCCTTTCCTTCTGTTTATTTCTCCTCAATTCTCACACACACACTCACTCTTACACACAGAGACACACATTTCAGCACAAACAAACATCAATCCTAGTAATATTCAAATCGTAAGGCATTTGAATATCCAATGGTGTGACTAAAAAAAGGCCAAGTTTCCAAATATAGCAGCTCTCTGCATGCATGGTGTAGTACTGATAAACGATAAGTTGTTGTTTGTATCTTATCATGCAAAGCAGATCGATTTGCCAGTCAAATTTCAGTTATGGAGACAGTGGCAAAATGTGACAAATGAGCAGAGGACGCAGAAGCCTCAGTCTTTTCCTCTGTGTTTAATCTGGACAGAAATACGAGAAAATCAAACAGTGTGCCAAAAACTAAACAAAGAAATATGACAAAACAATAGCGTTGTTATATACCGAAATTCATTTTCTATCATTTCTATTTTTCCATGATACACTAATGTGACAAGTTTTAGTTGAAAATGGTGGCTGGCAGGAAATGATGAGTGTGTGGGAATATTCTGAATTTAACACTTACACAACAGACCCATGTGTGCGGTTTCTAATAATAACACACTCCAGTGATGAAATCGAGGGAAAGCCCACCAGCTGAAATGTGTCCCCTACACATCAGGCATCTCTCTCTCCGAAGAGCTTACCTCGAAATTACAGACTGACAAAGGTAAATGTAGATAATAAAAAAAATGAAATAAACTGAATTTCAAACAAAAGTAGGAAGTAATATTGACAAAAAATAAAAATAAAAATCCAAGCGATAGCGCTATGGCAAACAATGTACTTTCCAATTTAGAAAATCTACTGTGTGCGGTGAAAGAACACACAAGGAAAAACTAGGAAATGAAGAAATGGAGGCTGATGTAAGAGATCAGGGCCGAGATCCAGGCAGGAGAATGGGGCAAGATATTGAGAAAGTAGATGGGAACAGAAGAGCAGGGTAGGTGGGGGAGATGGGGTAAGAAGAGGCAGATGATTGGGGTAGGATTTCGGCATAGGAGATTGAGGCATGAGAAAGTGAGGCTGGAGATCAGGGTAGGAAAGTGCAGGTGGACAGATGAGGTCAGATTTTCACATGAACATCCCCTGAAAGAGGAAAAATGCATTTTCACTATGAGCATTTTTTCCAGATAGAGTGTAAAAATAAACGCAGCCCGAAACCACAGTGTGTGTGTGTGTGTGTGTGTGTATGTTCTCTCCCCCACAGATTGCTCGGGTCAGTATGAGTGGCTCCTATGTGTGTAATGCTCTCGTTGGCCGCCCCCTCAGCCCGCACAATTGTGTAACTGCTGTACTGCGGCACCAAACACACACACACACACATACATGTACACATCAATACACACACCACACTTACATGCATTAGCAATACTGTACTTAAAACCCAGATTCTGGTACAACTTTTATATCTTTCAGTTGCAGTGACGGCTTGATCTATGTCAGTGTCAGTAAAGGAGGCGTGGCCTCTTTCACAATGAATTATTTAAATAATTATTTTAATTAAAACATTTATTTAAAGTGCATTGGGACACATTGAACCATGGATCAGGAGAGCAGTTCTCTACTGTGTCCAGACACACACACACACACCAGGAATAATGTTCCAGCAGCACAAGAACCATTAAAAGGATAAGAATGGTAAACACAGCTCATTAGCATGCTGGTGACCATAGAAACCGGGACAACACACGCTTACATATTATACTATAAGCATTTAGGAAATGAAAAACAAATGTAGGCTCAGATGTCCTACAAACATGACGAGACACAAGATTTGAGTCTAGACCTGCAGTAGAACTAAATGAAAGGAAACCTACGCAAGATTATAGGTGCGTTCGGCTTCACAGATTTCCTGTATCACAAGTACAAATGGTAAAAGAGCCAATGTTATATTTGAGTCTAATTCTTAAAAAGATCAAAATTCAGTTGATATTCGTTCATAAGAACCAACATTTCTGCATGAGATATAAATTATAAATTGAGAGATAACAGGATCAAAATCCAAGCAGTTAAATAAACAATAAAGGAAAAGCATTAATTCCTAATGTGAAACGTTTCCCTCTGGTCCAGTGATGGAGAAACACCCGTTTCGACAGGCTGCCCCTGAGCTAACAAATATATTGCAATATCTGTTTCATACGGTGTGTTTTTTTAATCGAGTGTCTTCTGGGAGGCAGTAATATCAGACTGCTGTGCTGGGTAGAAGGGCACTAGGTTTGAAGTGAGCACACTGTGATTAATAAACAACCTGTGGCCTTGGCACCTTCAGTGTGATTTTTAATAGTAATTATCTAGTGCGGTGATTGATGTATATTTTCGAGGACGCATAAAGAGAAAAAAAGAAGTCACATAAAACTATTGTATTACAAGATTAGTGTGTTGTACTTTTCCTTAACCTCACAGATTATGATAATGAGGCCAGATCACGCATCAACATGCAAAAATAAAAACTAAGCCAGCTCAGATTGCGCTACAGACAAAGAAAAAGAGGGTGTAATTTAAGACAAGGGAGCAGGGATGCGGTGAGTCAATGTGAAGCGAGGCTACACACACACACTCAATTGATACTGAGAGAAACAAAACCCTTATCTCTGCACATCTCTGGGGTTAACCCTCCCTCCTGCTCTCTTTTTCTCTCTCTGTGTGCTTTCTTTTTGTCTCTATATCGCTCTTGTCATCTCTGTACAGTCTCTGTTCTGTTTCCGCCACAATTCAAACACACATGCATCTGTATGTGTTGGGGGATTGATCTGTGCTTTCATCTCATGGTGACACAAAATCCCACCTTCTCTATGCTGCACCTGCATACTGTGTGCTTGTGGTGTATGTGTGTGTCTGTGTGTTTGTTGTGTGTGTCTGTGTTTGTGTGTGTGTGTCTGCGCGTGCAAGTGGGCTCCCTCTTTCTCAAAGCTCTCAAAATGCACAAAAGGAGTCTAAAAAAAGCAGCGACCGTGGCTCTGGGTGCTCTCTTTCCGCTGTTTTCCATGGAGCTCTCCTCCGAATCTGGGGCGTAAAACCCAAGATCTCAGCTGCGACTCAGCTCCGTAATAAACATCTCAAATCGACTGCGCCTTCTCTAAAGAATTAGATCAGAACCTTGTAAAAGACTCGATGATGATGTGAGTTCTGGGAAACACACGCCGCACCGGATGTGAGAACTGCAGCGCTAAAGGCCTGGCCTCGAATACACTTCTGAAGACGTTTGTTTAACCTTCAGATGAAACACAGAACATTTCAACATTCGATTGAAATTTAAAAAAGCTTGACTTTTGTGTACGCAGAACATGCAGGTGTATGAAGCAGTTCCTATGTTCCTACATTTTGGACCTGATTCATTAAAAATCATGTTTTACTTGGGGAACCAAGACAAAATAGATTTCCTGTTACACTGGAATAAAGACACCAAACTTTCCCTTGTCACTGGGATGACACCAACAAGGAAGCATCTTCTTTAAGGAAAAATCAGCAGTCTTTAAAGTCCAGATATGTCCTTTAGATTATTTTTAAACTATCTTTAGGTAAAATATACCTCTTAAAGGTACAAAAAATAAACTATTGTTATATCACACTATCAGTAAGAAAAGATATCAGTTACTACCGTTATTTCTGAGATTGAAGTGTGTGGAAAAGTTCATTCAATCACATCTAACTATACTTCCTGACACCGATACTGAAATCTTCAGTTCCTCCCAATTTCAACATCCGTTCAGTTTTTTTTTTTTTTATTAAAAACGCTGAAAAAAATCACATAGCTAAAAACACTACTAATCACACAAACCCAACTTTCACACAAAATTCACTTATATTGCAAATATATTAAAAAGAATATAGTGTAAAGTATACATTCCATTTTAAACAATCAATCTTAACAACAAATACATTTAAGTCATTTATGTGAACATTTACAGCTCCGAAATATCATTTTCCCCAAAAGCAATTAGAGGATCTAAAAAATTTAGTCGACCTGATACTTCAATCCTTTGAGAGTATCTTTCGGAGATAAGAGAAAACACGACAAACCTACAGATATCCAACCACCCATTCTCTACACCATTTAACCTGCTGGATCGTGGGGAACATGGAGTCTATCACAGGAGACATGGGGCACAAGGCAGAGCACACCCTGGACAGGATGCCAGCCTCTCAGAGGGCACACACACTGCACACACACCCATTCACACACTATGGACAACTTAAAGATGCCAATCAGCCTACAGCACAGTCTTTAGACTGGGGGAGGAAACTGGAGTACCCGGAGGAAACCCCTGCGGCACTGGGAGAATATGTAAAACTCCACACAAAATCTTAAGTTTCTGTCACCATATTGCCAAAAACACAGCTGGTAACAGTATTGAACAATTGCTATGTAGAGACAGCTTGTAGATATGTGTGTCATTGTGTAATTTTTAAGAAAAGAGTAAGGTTTCACGAGTGTTAACATAATCTTAAAGTACAAAGCACAATCCTCATGACACTAAAGCAAAAAGTACAAGCCATTTATTATCTACTATCCCCCTATCGTTTTACCAGAATGAAAACCTAACTTGGGATCCATGAACAGCCAGTAATTCATGTTCCTCTTCAATTATTACCCTCTAACTAAAATTACAAAACACACCCCCATGACAGTACCACAAGGATCAAATCACACCCAGTAGCTTCACATTACACCGCAATACTGCCGAGGTCACGAGTATGATACAGAGCAGGGGCTATCGCTCTGTTTGGCTTCTGAACGACGTTAATCAGAAGGCTGTTTTGATCACAGCCGCTGTTAGAAAACACAATGATTTAACGGCAGAACATTTCTAACAGGCGATGTTTAAAATCCCCGTTATTCTGATCAACATATGGAGACCTGAGAGTTTGCAAGGAGTGTTACCATATTTCATGTCATCTCTCTGTCCATTTATCTCACTGACATTTTCTATTATAAGACAATACTCAATGACAGATTGGTGTGTTGTGTATCTTCACCACTGCTGTTTGATATTTGCCTCAAATTCTGTTCATTTCAACACCACAAACCAGGAGATTACAACGAAGAAGCAGCACCTTAAATTACAATGTAGGTAATGAGATCAGGCCAAGTGATAAAATCCTTATTAAATCTCTGGTAAACTATAAGCGTTGACATTTTTATTAAAATAGGCAGTGTAGTCAGCATATTTGCATAGCGATTGTTAACAGCCATTGTTAACAGCGCAGAAAAATTGCTTATGTGTAGAGAAAAGCCAGAAAATATAGAAAGGTCATGACACAGAGTGCAGGTTTGAATCCCGCCAACTGCATTACTTTAATATTTAGTTACACCACAAAACATAGTTAGGATGTAAAAGGAGACATGAATTAAATATTTATTAAAGTCCTTGTCAAGAAATACCTCAAAGACAGAGCATCTTACTCATAATTAATTAATAGCTCTGAAAACTGATATACGTTTATGAAAAGAGAAAACAATAATAATAACTCGGTTAGGATTGGATACTAAAAGATGGGGGCAGTGGTAGCTCAAGTGGTTAAAGCTCTTGGTTGCTGACCGGAAGATTGGGGTTCAAGCTTCCACTGATGGCCCCTTGAGCAAGGCCCCCAACCCATCTGGCTCCAGGGGTACTGCATCATGGCTGACCCTGTGCTCTGACCCCAACCCCCAAGGATGGGATATGTGAAAAAAGAATTTCACTGTGCAGTAATGTATACGTGACAACTTAAAGTGTTTTTAATACTAATGTTGCAGAAGATGAAACAGTCTAGCTTTAAAATTGTGTCACTACACTACAAGTCACACACTTGTCAATGATGATGTCTTTTCATCGTCATGCTGTCCATTTTAGACAAACTTCAAAAAAAAATCCCAAGGAACAGAACAAGGCAGGAATGTGGTATGTAAATCTACTAGCTGCTCCAATCTGACCAAGTGCCATTGACAAGAAATGATGATTTTTACTTCAAGCCAAGAGTATTTCATCAAGACAGAATGTGTGTTGGGTTAACTGGAGACCCGGTCCCTCAACTTGTGTTCTTATTATCTTATAAGTGGTAGCTCAGTGTTAAAGGTATTAAGCTGCTGATTGGAACGTTGTGAGGTCAAATCCCAGGACAACCAAGCTGCCACTGCTGGGCCCCTGAGCAAGGCCCCTAACCCTCAACTGCTCAAAAAAATTTAAGTTGCTCTGAATAACTGTGTCTTCCAAATGCCTAAAATGTAATTGGACAAATAACATAGTACTATAACATCTCATTTGACCAATTCTAATTGCTCTTTTGGTAAAATGAACAGTGCTGTGACCTTCACTGTTTCAATGAAAATCACTGGAGCTTTACAGCTGAAGAGATAAACACACTGTAATCTCCTATCACTGACCTAAATAATATACATACACAAATCCACTTTATAACATGTCCACTAATTCTTCATACTCTTCCTTATAAATCTCTCTCTCTCTCTCTCTCTCTCTCTCTCTCTCTTAACATGTACAGTGTTATTCCACCTCTACTGTTTAGGAACAATGGCTTATCTATTCTAAAAAAAGAAAAAAGACCAACCTTGGTGTATTCAGTAGATTACTATACCTAAGACACCCCATTACACACACACACACACACACTTCTGCTGTCCTTTGTTAAGAAATTAATTACAACTCCTGCATCGTTCATACTACATCCCACCAAACGTCAGCTCCCAGCAACCGTTCCGTGTTTACAGTGTTTACACAAGATCCTGTCATCAGACCTATAACACGACAGAACATGGCTGTTAACCACGAGCAGTGAAACCTGATGATCATGACGAAAACAACACAATACAGAACTGTCCGATTACACTGATGCTCTCATCAAGCCTTTTCATAACCATTTGGTTCATTCATATGTTTACTCTATATATAATGCACTTTTGTGTACTAAGCTGCAATTCTTAACAGCTTGCTAGACATAAGGAATATAACACTTCAGGTTACGTTGCTATATGAGAAAATAAGCAACAACAATGAGGTGCAGTCTGTTACGATCTGGTATTATTTGTTAGAAACTTAATTTCAACCAGGGTTGATCTTTATATTGCTATTTAAAGCAGTATTAAACAGTCGTTTCCTCACATTGTCTTGAAGAGTCGCGATATTATAAGAAATTCATTAACACCTGCTCACCTGTCAGGAACAGCTGGACAGTTCCCTGCCAGGCCCAGAGAGGGCGCTGGCAGGTGAACCTTGGAAGCCTGCTTCTTTGTGTGTCTTTTGTTACCCCCTTCCCATTGTTCTAATCCTGTCACCTGTATCACATTAGCCCTAATGTCTACCCCTATAAATAGGGATCCTTGTGTTTGTGTCCTTGTCCATGATTGTTACCTGTACCGTGGTTTCTGTTTGGGTTTTGTTAAGTTCTATGTCCAAGTTAAGGTCTAGGTTTTGTTTTTGTTTTGTTTTGTTAACCACGCCATGTCTTGTGTTACGTTTGTTTCCCTATGTCGTGTCTTAAATGTAATAAAAGCATTGCTTCGCTGAATCCTGCGCATGGGTCTCATTCCACCGTGTGCTGGCGTGTACACACACACCACGGGCGTCTGGGTTCGAGCCCCGCATAGGGCGGGGGTCCCGGACGTTACATCACCAATCATATTAAACATCATACGCATTTGTTCGATCAAATTTCATTTGTTTAGCAATAATTTTTCTCTTTTGGCTGAAAAGCAGATTTTCAGGTTAAACCTTTTCAAGTTAAAACTTTCAGAGGTGTTCTGTATATTTGTAGGGATGTCCAATTAAAGGTAAAGTAAATGTTAATTATATACTTATTAAATGACACAATGTTAGCAATGTCGAACAAATTGATAGATTGATATTTAAAACGTTCCCAATTTACTTTGGCAGAAATGAGTGAGAGAAAGTTCTAGATGGAACATTTAGTCAAAACGAAAGCACCAGTCAAAACAATTTAGGATGGGGGAAAGGGGCGGGGCTTCTGGTTGCTATCAGTTAATGTCAGACAGTTCAAAACACTTGTGCAAATCATTCAAAAATTCATATGTGTTTCATTCTTCTGCTGTTTTTTTTAAAATGGGATACGTTTAGTTTAATGATGGATTATCTCACTGAGTCTTGCTCACTCTATCCATCTTTTTCCTGCTTCCTACTGGAATAATCCATACAGGCTTCCAGTATAACCTTACAATGGAAGGCTGCACTGTAAACCTGTGTAAGTTAGGAAGCAGGAGGAAGACGTATGGAGGAAGCAGTGCAGAAAAAAAATCGAACAAAAAGCCTTATATTCTTGGGAATAATGAGGTATATTATAAAAACTAAGTTTGTCATTATTGAGATTAATTCTCTACTAGAATGCATCCATTGATTTAAAATAAAAAGTTTCTCCTCACTCTTTGCATTATTTCCTGTTATAGCTGCCAGTCAGGACACATAGGTGGAAAAAGAGATAGTAAGAGACGAATAGTAGTGTGTGTGTGTGTGTGCGTGCGTGTGTGTGTGTTTTACCCTAATAAAATTGAAGGAAGAGATTAGATTAGTTTCATCTTCATGCCGCACCATGTGCCAAGTCATCTGAAAGACGAGGAAATGTACTTACTTAGCCATACTCCACACAGCTATCTATCTACTCTAATGATACAGTCCCTCTCTCACATTCACTCTCTCTTCGGCCAGGCTCCAGATGATACATTAAGGGACAGCATTGTCTTACTCATCCCTTTTCTGCCTGTCTGTACGTCAACAAAAAACAATGAATCACAACTCCGAACAGAAGCGGCGGAGAGGACAGCGATCCTGAGCCACGCAGTAATAGCGGCAACATTAGACAACATACAGATCAACAATCAATAAAAATAATATAGGACACAAGATATACAATTAATCTACGGGTACAAGATAAACTGTAAACACAAGCCTGGTGTTCCTAGGGGTTGTGCAGAACTCTGATGGCTAACAGTGACAGTTCAGCAAGCACACTTTATCTCTGTCAGCTGTGGGAAGACCTACACCCTCTCTATTGACATGATTTAGACACAGTTTTCTCATCACTGACAATTTTTTTCTCAAGGCAAAGCCACGCGTGAATTGCACAGTGTGAGATGGTAAATAAATATATTTCACCGAGCTGTCGGAGGTCATAATGAATTTCAGACATGTCAGGATACCAGACACTGTGTATTGTGCACACTGTCACCAAATGAGATATAGAAGCAAAGCACATATCTGGGCTAGAATAAATGAAAAAAAACTGCCCAGAATGAACTGAATGAAGGACAACAGAGTTGCATATCACACTGTCTCTCATTTATTTCTGAAATGATAGGCTAAAATAATGTATAGCACCGACCTGTCCAGGGTGTACCCCTGCCTTTCGCCCTATGTGCGCTGGGATAGGCTCCAGCAGACCCCCATGACCCTAATTAGGAATAAGTGGGTATAGACAATGGATGGATGGATGGATGTATAGCACCTTTAAAGGCACACATCTAATGCTAAACAGTAGCTTTACAAACCGCGGCACACAGAAACCAATTACAGTGTTATTCATTTCATTTACTTTCAAGAAGAAATTTGTTACTTTGAGCGCTGCTTGAGAGCGCAATATAAGTATTGTCAAGTATTCCCTTTCCTAAACCAAACCCATGTCCTGTTGTGAAACCTTGGCTGTCCATGTTGTTGCCTTTTAAGGAAAAGCAGAAAAGCTCCATATTCTGACAGGGGGTAAAGCACATCTCAGGGCCAGAAAAAGGCAAAAAGACACAGCTTGGAACAACAGTGTTGGATATCATGCTGTCTCTCGTTTATCTTTGAAATGTTAGGTTATTAAAGGTTATTATTTCATTATTAAATGTTCCATATTTTATAATGTGTGTGTGTGTGTGTGTGTCATATGTGGGGTAAAATTATGCTGGAAGCATATTTTTATTCTTCAAATCTTGCCTAAGGCTCTCACTCACTCACTCACTCTCTCTCTCTCTCTGTCTCTCAAACACAAACACACGCACACACACACACACACACACACACACACACACAACTCTAATAGTGCTGAGACTGCAGGAATAAAGGTAAGACACTCTGTCTCTGTGCAACTCTTTCTCTCTCTAACCATCTGTCTCTCCTTTTCTCTTTCTCCCTGACAGAGCATCTCTTCTCCCTCCTGCAGGCTGAAAGTTCTAGGCCACTTTGTAGCATTTCTCTATAAGGAAACCCTCTTGGCAAACGCCAGAGTTGCTCAAAAAGCAAATGTCATTCATTTTTAATCTGTCTCTGCAGAGTGGCTGTCGGTCTGCTTCTCTCAGCCTGAGGGACGGCAGCTTTCAATAACGCCTCAGCCTTAATTTTGTTTTCCGCTGCAGAGGTAGCAGAAACACACGTTACTGTTCTCATACAATCGTTCTACACATCTAACCACAGCCAAAAATAGATTCAGTGTGACCTAAAAATGGACAAACTGTCACTGAGGTTTACCGAAACTGCAGAGAGAGAACGACAGACAGACAGAGAGAGAGAGAGAGAGAGAGAGAAAGGGAGGTGGAGACACATAATCTGAAACTGATCTAAAAACCACTTCCTTCACTAGTCAGCTTGGTGTTGAATGTGAAGAAACATGCAAAAGACCTGGAGGAAGTCAAAGTAAGACCTTTCCAGTTTCACATCTTAATCTTTGTAAGATCTTCACTCGTAGTTCAGCTACATGTTTCTAAATTTGGCTTCAAAAAGTGAGCCGATCATAACTGATCAAATAAAGTAGCACTACAAACTGTGGTGCAGAGAAACATGCAGTCACGCTAAATCTTTATCAAGCAGCATCACTTACAGTGTTATTCATTTCGTTTACTTTTAAGGAGTAACGTTATTTTTAGTGCTGCTTGAGAGTTGAAATGCAATGTAAACATTGTCAAGTCTTCCCTTTCTCAAACCAAGCCCATGTCCTCTGGTGACACCCTGTCTGTCTATTGGATTCACCTTTTAAAGAAAAGCAGAAAAGCTTACTCTCAATAGGAGAAACATTTCAGGCCCAGAAGAAATGCACAGAATTAAGAATCTATGAATAGCCAATGGATGACAACAATGATTGCAAATCACATGTCTTTTTTAAGAGGTTATTAAAATCTCAACATTTTTATGATCCCCCTTTACCTAAAAGACATTTCAGTGCACAACTTACCATGCAATTATTAGTATTTAAAAAAATTTATCACCCCTTATATTCACACCTTCTGTGAGCAATGTAGTAGTGTTGAACTTTTTTAAAAATGTTAAATGAAGATTTTTCAATAAATATAAACAACAGCTGTTTTCCAGTCAGCAGCTGTATCCGTAATTGTAGTTGTTACAGTTATTATTAGTATTTTTATTGAATTATTTTTATTTCATTTCTTTAAATCAACATTTCTTCATTAAAATGATATCACAATATCCATAAAATCTCAAAAAAAGTATACTCTTACATAATTTATCACCTTATTGATATTATAAGGGCAGATCACACATTTAAGAAGATTTCATCACCTAAAAATGATACAGATTTCTGCATGTTTCCATCCGATTTTTAGTCGTGTGTCGTCTATGGAAACAGGACAGGTTCTGGTTTGCACATCTTAACCACATAATACCCTGTTTGGAGGTTGATTCTCTTCACTCTGCAATATTTTCTCATATTTGGATTCATGAATATTTGATATCTAGATGTTGCGTGGTGAAACAAGTAGAAACGATTAAAAACCAAGTCAATATATACAGTATATATTATTTAAATAGGGGGAAAAAAAATAGAGACAACCTAAAAGCTTTTTTATGTTGTTTTCCTATTTCCCATGTAAAGCTGTTTTCACACTTACACCAATTTTATCTCTACTGTGTCTCCAGTCACCAGTCGGTGCTAATACTACTGGTTGCCATAGTGATAACGTTTATCGGTGTGTGGAGCAGCTAGCGTTCCAAATCAGTTTTTTTGCTGCTAAACTGTAATATTCTGGAGGTTTGTGTATAAAATCATATCATATGAGATGAAGCAGAAGCAGTGTGTGCTCTTTGCCACGGATCCCACACATGTTGCGCTCTACTGTCTCCACTCCCATTGGACATTACTGCACTGAGTGGCTCCATATATCCAAATATATCTGTACATGTCGCAGGACACGCCCACATCTAGTCACTCATGTCGCCGGAGCTGTTGCGTGTGAACGTAGCATATTGAGCTTACACAATCAGAAACAGAGGACAGGCTTTACTGGACCTCAGTGTGTGTAAGTGTGTGTGTGTGTATCATTACAGTACCATACTATTGTTATTTAGTGGTCTGCTTTGACGGTACAAGTGGTTGCATCTGAAAAAGTCTGTCATGATCCTATTTTTTGGTTCCTACTACAGCTGAACACAACAATGGCCTTTGATTACACAGGAGGGGTCGACTCTCTGTAGGTCTCTCCTTTATGCGCCCATGCTGCTGGAGTGTGTACAGGAGACACAGCTGGCACCGGGGTGCGTCCGTCTCTCTCTCTCTTTCTCCCCTCTTCACCCCTTCCATCTCAATCTACACTCAGTCTGTCACGAACAGATGCAGCATCTCTCTATCTCTCTTTGTTGTTGTTTTTTTTAAATAGCTCTTTTCATACAGCAGCAAGAGGTTTGACAGCTCAGAGCCTCCACTTCAGCTTCACCAGGGCCCACTGATCTGACTACACACTGCCACCCACAGCAGCGCTCAAATCAGCCCTGGAAGCAACACGGCACTCCTAAAATGAGTCATTCTTGGGGAATCCATCTTTGCTGTACGGATTTTAAAATTAAAAAAAAAAAAAGAGAGAGAGAAAATCCAAAAATGATGTGAATCAATCAGAGAGGAAGGAAGACAGAACACTATGTTCAGGTCTCATTGCAGCATAAATGACATACTACAATTGTGTTGCACTTCTCTGGTCTATAGTGAAGCAGAACCACGGTTACTTCCTGTTTTGCGGCTGAGCGCGTGTCAAAAAAAAAAAAAACAACAACACACACACACACAAAAACACACAGAGGGGATATTTTTGGTGTCACACAATATACCGAGAAATAAAGTAGGCGCAAAAGAGGAAACACAGACAACAGTTCCTTCCTGTTTCTGTTTTCTTCTTTTAAACTCTGAGAGATAGAAATAGACGAGTGAAGCCTAGACGTTCCTGACAACCAGAAATGAGAGCAGGTTTATTTTGGGGTCTGTGTAATTATCATTCATGGCAAATTAAATGATCCAGACTTAAATAAGTCAAGAATAAAAAAGAAAAGTTCAGCGTCAGCTTTATGATCTGACAAAATGCTGACATGTTACATCACCATGTTCCTGACATTTTACTCACTCCCCCTGCATGCCACCTGGTCCCTTATCTCTGTAGAGCTGTAGAGAAATACAAATCTCCTAGGAACTACGGTACTGATTTGGTCCTGAACCAAACTAGAAAGAGACAAAGAGAAAGAAAAGAAAGAGAAAGAAGTGAAGTGTGTCTTTGTGTCTCAGTTTAGGGCAAGACTCCCTTTTAGTTCTCAGACCTGTGCTATCCATCTCCATTAGAGAAATGAATGAGACTGGCCTACAGAGTGTACCATTCATCTTACCAGCTAACCATGATCCTCTCTCTTTCTCTTCCTGTCTCACTCATGCTGACACATTCTCATTTAATGACTGTTTAGTTGTTGCAGTGATCTGATGACTGTTGGGGAAGCTCTTAACTCTATGAAATCTCTTGGACTCATGATGTCAACGCTACTCACGCTCCTGTAGACTTCTGTTTAGTCCAGACATGTTGCTGTGACATCTTCCCGTCACTGTCTCTCGGTGTATTCATAAACACACTCTTCAGGTGGTGTCCTTCTCACTTGCTCACTCTATTATCTGCTCGGTTTGAGGCTGCATTATGAGCACAAAGCTAGCCGAGGCTCTAAGCCTTGCACTCGATAGAGAATTTCCAAGGAAATTCTTTACATGACATGTGCTTTGATCTCATTAATGATATATCACTCGAGCTTAGAGAAGGCAACATGTGAGCACTTAAAGGAATACTTCAGCATTTTTTAAGCATCATTTCTATCCACTAGACTTGCAGATCATGTGTCTCCGTACTGAGAAAACTTTATAATGCAAGTCTAGGGGCAGCTGTTGAAATCTTGTCAATAGCTATTTAAAATAGGGATTCATTTATTCTTTAATCATTTTAACCACTGACATTCAGGAAATAAATTATAAATTTGGAATTTAAATCCAAGCCAGGGGTGAAGGTGCGGTGGTAGCTCAAGTTGTTAAGGCTCTGGGTCGTTGAACAGAAGATCAGGGTTCAAGCCCCAGCACTGCCAAGCTGCCACCATTGGTCCTTTGAGCAAGCCACCCTGCTCCAGGGGGGCTGCATCATAGCTGACCCTGCACTCTGACCCCAACCCTCATGGGGTATGCGAAGAAAGAATTTCACTATGCACTAACACATATGTGACACCCTAACTTAGGTGGCAAAGAAAAATCTCACTGAGTTGATATGAGGAACCAGACTCAAAAGGGAAGCCATCCTTATCCGGGTGACACCAGAGGGTGTGATTACAAATAATTTCCCCTTCTACAACTGTGTAGAAGTAACAAGGAAATAATTCTAGTTTAAAACAAAGTCTGCCTTGATGAAGTGTTCAGTGATGGAGACTTGAGTACAAAACTGTTCATGGTAATTACAGTCCTAAGACATCTCCATGTTTTTAAGTGGTATCATGCATAGCAATCCTATATATCTCCAGGGTGTCGATGAGCAGCGAGCAGCCTCCATGTGCTGAGACTCCAACCAAAAGTAGGGCATCAGGAAGGATCAAGCAGGTCCGGAGAAGAAATTTTAAAATATTTAAATTGTAAATAAAATATTTAAAATACACAAGTTTAGAACTGCTGCACTTCATGATGATGTGTGAAATTTCCCACCCTTCCCTGTCACGCAAAAATTACCCACTGGTATTTCAGTGTAACAAGTAAGCGTGAAGGTTTTGAGAATCTGAAACCAAATCTTGAGCTTACAAACTTGCACACTGTCTACAGTTTCATTCTTGCTTTTGTGTATGAATGTTCCAGTTTACAGAGTTAACCCAGCTGCCATGTGCATGACACAGCAAAAAAAAAATCACATGGAGTTGCTCATTTTCTCTGAAACTATGTCAATTCCTCAGTGCCACACCAACATGAACATCGTCTCTGCAATAACTATACCGAGGCCTTTACAGTAACCAGCGGAGGGAGAGAGAGAGAGAGAGAGAGAGAGAGAGAAGAGTACAGTGATTTAGCTACTTACGCTTTCTTTAGTTTTGTGTTACTCCACCTGAAAAAGTAGTCCCATTTCTGAAGGGATTAATTAAACAAATTTAGCAAAATTTAGCTAAAGAATAAACAAAACATAAATTTTTCTATGATTTATATAAAAAAAATGTCTTTTTTTCCCCCAGTACAGGGAAACATAGAAATGATTTTTCATAACTTATGCTTAAGTTAAAAACTACTTAAAAAGCTAAGAGTGTGCGGAGGTGAAAAGACATGCAGCATGGTTACTGCGAGTCAGAGGGCAGACGACGGCTTTTACCGTCCTCAAGATTCAGTGATGGAATCATGAAAATGATTTTACTGGACATTCCACAGTCTGAGGTTGTAATAAGGCCAACCTCTGACTGCATGAAGAGTGAAAGCTAAAGGAAAAACCATCAAACACCACATTCATACGTACTGATGCACATGACCATGTGCCCTACTTACACGCAAAGCCACTTCCGTGCACACACACACGCACACGCACGCACACACACACACACGCACGCACGCACACGCACACGCACGCGCACACGCACACACACACGCACGCACACACACACACCTCAGCTCATGTTCTGTGATTAAAACTCCATGTACTGTTCTTCAAAACGCTCACACTGTCTGTCACACACAAGCTCATGTAACCTGCCCTGGAGTACAGAAGGGTCAAAACATGCGCTCCACACACAGCCTGATACACGACTACATCCTCATCCCTTTCTCTCCTTTCTCCCCTCTCTATCTTTCCTTTACACATCTCCTCTCCCCTCCTGTGCTACACTCCATTGCCTTAATGGCCCGAGAAGGCAATGATGGACGACACTCCTCTAATTAGGTTTTCAAGTTCAGCCCAGACAGATAGAGAGAGAGAGAGAGAGAGAAGAAAACTAGACATGAGTGATGAAAGAAGGAAGAGAAAAAAGAGATTGAGATGAAAGTAGATTCATCAATCTAGATCAATGAGGAGAAGATCAATGAGGAAAATGAAGTGAAGGTTCTAAAAAAAGAAAAGAGGGCTGGGGAGAATACTAAAGGTGAGTGCAGACAAAGAGTGGCATTAGGGTTAGGAGAAAGGAGAAGAAAAAATATACACATTCATATGAAAACCAATGAAATAGAAAAGAAAATGGTCATCATCCCATCTGTGCTACATCCATCTATCAGTCCTCTGATTTGGCTGCAGTAGTGTGTGTGTGTGTGTGTGTGTGTGTGTGTATCAGGAACACCAGCAGGCTCCAGTCAGTCTTGGCATCAATAGAAATCGTGTTTAGAATTTGTGAGTTAGCTAAAAAGAGAGAGGGAGAGAGAAAGAAAGAGAGAGACAGACCACGCTTTTGAATTCAATTGAATTCAGCTGAAAGTTTGTTTTCTACGCACACAGGTTTTATGTGCAGTACCGCCAAAGTAATTAAGCTGCAGTTAACACTTACACAGCATGTGTTACACGGATCAGCTGTACCGCTGTTCCACACGTCGACTAGAACACACGGAGCCTGGAGTCTTCATCATGATAAATATAAACACTTACCACTGTTTCAGTGCACCTTTAGTGAACTAAACATACATACAAATATAAAAACATTCTTAAAATCACACACTTAGGTAGACAGTTTCTATAGTAACACCATCGCACTGATTATTGTGTGTATTATATGTAATGCCTTTTAAAGCAGATTTAATTCCTTCACATCTTAGACTTCAAAAAATATGCATTCAAGACCCACAATTCAGAAATATCATAAAAGTCCCAGAAAACACCATAAAAGCAGAAACCACTACATTACATTATATAATATATTACATTACATCACGCTGATTTTTCCCCTTAGATTGGCATATACTGTACATACAGAATGAATCATTTGTACTGTTCTATTTATTTATCTCCAAAAATGGATTCATATTTTACAGCAGTACACCACATCTTTGTTAAGCTGGGGCCCTAAAAAAAGATTTCAGTTTCCTTTTTTATTTAATAATGAAGGCTGTTAAATATGTTCTTTTATTCGTTAGAGATACAGAACATAAACTTGTATGTTTAATGAAATTCAAAACAGGTATGATATTAGGAACAGGTTTCACATCGTGGTTTGTACTTTACTCAGTAACAAATGTAAAATTCAATTCAGTTCAATTCAATTCTAGTGGTATAGAGCTCTTAACAATGGTCATTGTTGGACCAAACCGCTTTACAGAAATATTGAGAATAAAAAAAAAAAAATCAGAATGAAAATGAATAAAAATAAAAGAATAATAAAAAAGATTTCATATTTAAATTTATATTTATTTCTAATGAGGAAGCCAAAGATAACAGCAGCAAGGAAAAGGATGATACAAGGAAGAAACATTGAGAGGAAACCAGGCTCAGGAAGGAATCTATCTTCATCTGGGTAAAAATATAAGCTAAATAATATCAGAGTGAGAAATATCCATCCATCCATCCATCCATCTTCTGTACCGCATATCCTACACAGAGAGCTCATGCAAGAACATGGGGTCATGCAAACTCCACACACAGGGCAGAGGAATCAAACCCCCAAGCCAAATATTCTAACCTCTAAGCCACCATGCCCCCCAAAGCAGCAAGTATCTAATGAAAAAAATGATCAGTTTTGTAGAATTTTGTAGAATATTTGGATTGGAACAATTATTAATTTTTTACTACAGAACTGATTACTTGTAATGATGTCTTTTCAGAACAGAACAGAGAGAAATAACAGCAGTGACCCGAGCTGACCCGCCGCTCTCCTGCTAAGCAGGTATTACCAGTTCCTCCTAACAAAGCACTCTTGGCCTTTGGCTTCTTCAGCTGGACACCACTAGCTGACCTAAAAAGCTCACGTACAACACCATCTGCTTTACTGCCTTTTTATAAAAACCACCCCTACACGAGCACCCACTGGATCCTCACTGGATTATGTAAAACAACATGATCACTGGTTCCCTGTCACAATATACCTTATGTAAAGTATATCTTATGTAAACATGTTAAACCCTTCTGGAGGATGAACCTGATCCTGTTGAAAGAGCTGGTATGTGAAACAAGTCCAGCACAAACACGTCTTCCACGGGAAGCTGTTTTTACACGTCCGTCCATTGCACCACCCTTTCACTGCAACGAGTCCTTCTCTTTACTTCTTTTTTTCTTCTTCTTTTAATCAGTTAAAACATGCTTCCTTTTTTCGCAAGAGTGTTTGTCCTGATTTGATCTAGTAAAGTGTTTCGTTGCTCATTTTTAAAAGGTAGAATATAAATATGTATAAATAAATAAATCACAAATAACTGAAATTTCTGACATGATCATCAAGACTCTGTTCCTATCAGTAGCCCCAAGTGAGCTCCTGAGGGGAAAACCTGCCCTTTGTGGTCCCTAATGTTGTCCAGACTTGAGGGTAGCACACTTATCCCTCACTGTGTGTGTAATCCCTACATTCTGTTCAACCGAGGTTTCAGAAAGTTTCAACAAACGTGACAGACAAAACTGAGAAGAATTAAAAAAAAAAGAAAAAAGTAAGCCTATTGCTGGTCTCATGGCTACATATGATGGCTGTAACAATATATATAGACTTATCTCAATTTTATTTAATACGATATAGTGTTGTTATAGCATGATACACTTTCCCATACAGCAAAATAAGCATAGTCTGAATGTTTCAGGTTTCCGTGTTCAGTTGATTAAAACATTCGACATAATAAAAGTACAATAACTGATGCTTAATAAAGATAACGTCGTTTTCCTGACCCGTGGGAACATGACACTTTTATTAAAAGCCCTGTTTCAAGTCTTTAAAAAACTGAGGAGGGATTGTAGCCGTGATTAAACTTCCTAAAATTTCCTGAAGAATTCAATCCTGGAGTCATATTCTGACTTTATGGATTATCAAACATCACATCTTAAGCAGCTAAGGCACTAGTTTTAGTTGGCTAAATAATTCAATTTAGCAAACAAGAGTGCTGCTGATATTTTTTTCCCGGCTTGAAGAACTAGCTAGTCATAGTGAATAAACAAATGCGGTGTACTTTAGAAGCTATGACATAACCACTGTGTCTTGTTGCCTAATAATGATACGGTTGCTAATCCAAACCAGTTCATATCGTTCAGTTTGATGCCTTCACAGCTGTAGGAAACTGTTCTTGTTAGCTAGGGAGCTGGTTCAGTTTATCCACAGCTGGCTATCTTTATCAAAATAAATAATAACCAGCTTCAAAATTTCAGCAGATCTTTATCTTATATCTGCTCTGATAGCAGCAAGATCTTTCCTTTGTGCAAGCAAATAATGGAAGCAAGATGGCCGCCCTGTTGTTGTTCTTTTTAACATAAACTCTGGGGGCAGTGTAGCAGGATGTGGCACGCTTGACCACATCAAGTATAACAACAAACATGAATGTTGTAGAAAAATTATAGAGAAGTGATAAGAGTGTTTTAACATCCCCATGTCACGCCACAGCGATAATGATGTTTGTCGGGATATTTACAGATTAACATGGAAGTTTATTCTCAGACCTGCGCTCTCATGGATAAAGCTTCTGAATCGTCCAATAGCGTGCTGGCTTTATGGCGATTTGCAGGGTTAAATGTAAACATTCACAATTCAACACAATGTCAAATTTCGAAAACATGCAATCCATCGAGTGCATAAAACCGAACAAATATAAAAGGATGTGAACAGAATAAATAGAGCTGACATATCTGAGCATGTGAGGTCGCTGTTTTTTAATATCTCTAGCAGTGAGAGTGCTTCATATCAGTGGTTTTTATCGGTGGCTCTTGCTTCAGCAGAGTCATGGTCATGTTTGCCAACATTCTGCTATCCACCTGCACGTCTCTCGTTTCTGTCGTGTTGATTATAGGGATGTTCACGCTGGTCTTCTGGCTTCCTGTCACAACTCATAGCAGGGTTACTTCCTTTATTTGTGCTGCTCTTAGCTGGACGGCGGCTAATTGGGCCTCACTGACTTTTTTTTATAATGTACTGGGGAGAGTCTAAATGTGGACTCAACAAGCAAGAAGAGCTTTCCTTCTCTGCCCTGTTTCTCTGACCTCCTCCTCACATTCACAGCAGAGAGGGAGAGAGAAACAGAGTGAGAGAGAAAGAGAGATGGACAGAAAGACAGAGAGAGAGAGGGAGAGAGAGAGAGAGAGGGAGGGAGAGAGGGAGAGAGAGAGAGAGACCTTTTTTTTAATCAAGGTTTCACATACACAAAATGTTCTATCTTCAACCACATTCACAATTTGCACAGACATGCAAAATAACACACACACGCACACACACATTTTCCAGCTGCTCTCGTCTAGACGTGTCACATCAACCTGTCCTGTCATCATCCAATATACACTGACATGAACAGCTTTAAGAGTCCTGTGTGCATGCACGTGTGTGTGTGTGTGTGTGTAACTGTGACTCAAATGAATTAAATAATAAATTAACTAATTAAATCATGCTCCAGTGACATGCCATGCTTGATAACATTTACTGCAGTCTTAATGAGGATGCAAATGAAGGGAAAGCGAACAGGAGGTGGAAATGTGTTAGGTTTTTTTCCACATACTAATCTGTTACACCAACTCTCACTTACACACACACACACACACTGACAGAATGGTGCACACACACACACACACACACACACTGACAGAATGGTGCACACACACACACACACAGACACACTAAATACATTATATCCAAGCAATTTTAGAAAGGTCAAACTCCACAAATCACCAGGAGCTGCGCTGTTTTCAGCTGGCATGCAGACTGTTAGATTATTATGAGAGATCCTCGGTTCTGACCACACACCCGGTCATACACGCTGTACAACAAATTCATCCCTTTCAGCTACTCTCAGACCAGTGAAATCTCCAACTGTTATGCTGTCACTAAGCGCTCTGATGTGTTAATGAACGTGACGGACGTGTGCTCGTCAGTACCAAAGAGTTCACATGAGAGCCATCTGTAATGTAATGGCCTGAGTTAATAAATTCAACCTCGTTACTACGCTGATCCTGATTAATATCCTGCTAATCATCACACCTGCAGGGTTTTTCCTCACTAAAAACCAGAACATCTGGCACCAGAAAGCGCCAGAATCACATTTTCGGTCAGTCTAGTAACGACGGTCGCACTTCTGAGTTTTTGGTACCTTCACAACAACATCCTATATGATACATACAGACACACGTTGTATTAAATACAACTGATGCAGTACAATCAGTGCTGTGTGTATGTGCTGTTTAAAGCAACACTGTGAATTTCAAGAAAAGCTCGACGATTTCCTTTAACATTTTTTCACCCTCACTTGTACAGCAACCTTTATTTAACCACAGATTAAAATTATCCACCTTATTTTTGTCACAATTTTGTTATCTTGCACTTGATGAAACTGATAAGACTTCTCAGACAGTCTGTCTGTCTGAGTAAAAAACACTTGAAAATGCTGTTATAGGAAAATAATCATCACCAGCGTTGTGATGCAAAGCTGAAATACCTTCCAATCTTTCATTCCTTTTATATCGCAGCACTTTTCCTACATCATCACTTCTTATCCATTTATAGATATGTTGTGCAACGTCTGTGAAACAAGTTAGTTCCTGTTATAACTTACATTATAGCTGTTATAAACAGCTGTTCTCTCACATGCATCTTTTTTCTCACACTTAAGGCATGTTACTACGGAATCACAAAACCCACTATTCCCCTTCCCACGCTGGAAAACTTCACATCTCTGACTGTTATAAAGCCCTGATACTGGTGACTCCTTACAGAAAGCTTCACTACATCAACAGCTGCACATTTTTTATCAGTTTATGGAGCCACACATCTCTGTGTAAGATGTTATTGTAAGAATGATAACAAATTAAAAGCAGTGTAGGAATCAAATCGTTGCCGTTAGCGCTCACAAAATGTGGAAGATAAACCTTCACTGACTCCAGTTTGACTCCAATTCCTGCCCCCAAATGCGCTGTGAAAGTCTGTAAGACAACTCTACACACAGCGACGGCCAAGTAAAATGAGTGATAAGCCTCCGTTATTATCAGTCATTAGATATCACGTGAGATTAAAAGCAGACGATCTGATTCAACCGCTGCTGCAAAAAGAGAAATATGATACAACATAGCTATAAACCTTTGCACTGGTTTACAGGGTAGTGTGTCCTTTTGTGTAAACTGAAGGCCTGTCAGTCTCACACATTTCTGGCTTTCATGCTGCTCACCACATGACCCCGAAAAACAACCAACCAGGAAGAAGCACACGACCGTGGGGACAGTTAGACACAAGTCACACGCTGAACCTACAGATCTGTTTCGTCGCTCGTCTTTAACCCTTGACTTATCAGTAATAAATGGCGCTACTATGATACTGCTGCTAGGTAATATTCATTCCCACATGCAGTCATTCCCTGAATCTACAGATGAAGCAGAATCTAAACTTAACCCCATTACACAACCATCCCACCAACAAGGAGGAAATCCACTGGCTTTAATGAGAGAGCTGCAGCTTGTTTCCTGAATATCAGCGAGTCTCAGTTCATCATCAGACCCTTGTGTATTAAAAAAACAATTACAAGAAAACATGCTTTTCATGCTGTCTAGTGCATCGTTTCCTTTGTCTGTTTCGGTAACGGAGAGCTGTGGTATTAAACGGAAAGTCCTGTGTCTGTTAATAGCTTTAGAGTGAAGGCATTAGAATTCTTCTGGTTAACATAATACGAACAATTTAGAGCAAAATATTGCCAGAAAGACACAATGACTTCTCACACACACACTTCCAAGCTGACAGACAGCTGCATTTGCGATTTCTATTTTTCAAGTCTGTCACGCTTGAATGGATTCCTGCCATGCTTCCTCCCGAAAAACACACACAGTAAACAGAACGCAAAAATTCACTTTTTTTTTTAGCATTGAGAGACAATGTGGTTTAGCCATGCTAGCACATTTATTCTGGTAGCCCCCCCCCGATGGATTCATACAGAATCATTTTTATCCGCTGTTTCGTCGGTGATTATTTACAAGTAATTTAGACTCTTGTGGTCACAGTGAGGAATATCAGAATCAGACTTTCTGACTGTCTGTAACTTCCACACAAGTTTCGCCGCTTAACTCTAGGCTCTGTCAAGTGGTTAATGACCCTCGGTGTAAGAACAGACTAAGACGAGTGCAGTGCAATTATAAAAACCCCCAACTAAACACAGGTACACACAGAGAAGTGCAAAAGTCTGAGAGCGCTAGCGAAAATACTACTATTTTGCATTCATTTCTAATTTAATACAACGATTTTAATTACGAAATTATACTGTTGACAAAAATTGAAGTGAAACGTAGACTCTTTGAAATATTTACTAGAGTTTTTTAGAGTTTAGTAGAGTGTTTTGGTTCGTCCCTTTGTTGACTAATGATAGTGTGCACTCGAGCTGCCGGGAACTCAAGTTTGGGTGAAACTTTATGATTCATTTTCATTTCTTATTTAGTTTCTTTAATGTAGTTCTACATGGAATATAACTCAGTACATGACCAATAAACTCTTGAATCTCTTCTGTTTATTTCCAGTTTTTTATTTTAAAAACAATTAAGATTTTTACAGTTGTCTCAGACTTTAGGACCCTACTGTACATGTGTGAACACTTCCATCCTGGACTGTTTTCATAGTGACGGCATAAAAGAATCATTTTTGGTTCCACAAAGAACCTTCCTGTAAAAAGAACCCCTTTTCCTAATACCACTACACAACTTTTATAGTCTAAAGAAACGTTTTCCACTACAAAGAATCTTTTGCACAATGGAAACGTTCCATGGATGTTAAAGGTTCTTCATGGAACCATGCACCTGGACAAAGAACCCATTTAAAAAAGAGTGTATGAATTAAGCAATCATGAAAAGGTCTTCTCATAATAATCGTATTGCACAGTAATATTGGTATGATTTAAAAAGCATACTCAGGATTAAATTCTACATCCTGCCTCCCTCAACATTTACAGCACATTTACACTTATCTCATTTATACCACTGAGCTATTGAGGCTTAAGGGCCTTGCTCAAGTGCCTTGCTTTGGAGGTCCTGGGGTTTAAACTCACAACCTTCTAATCAGCAGACAGTAGTCCAACTCCTTGATTCATGTAGCTCAGACGATACGTCACATTACAGAAGCACAGAGTTCACATCCTGGGTAAAACAGAGCTCTCGCAGTTTCGTAACAGCCCGCAATTCTTGTGATCTGATGAGGGTCAAAGGTGAAAGGTCTTCTGACACCAAGGAAAGGAATGCCAGAAAGGTTCAAAGGAAAACTACAGATAGACACGCTGTCTTCAATGCAGAGGGCAACGTGTTCTGTAATCTTCACTGTAGCTGCCTGTAGGTTGGACACAGTGCAGCTGGAGTTTAATCAATACTTGAAACACAGAAAGCACTGAAAGAAACGTGTGTCTGATGTGCTAATAATAGCCCTTCTAGGTGCTAACTTTAAAAAAAAAAAGAAAAAAGTTGACTGTTTTCACGTCACAACAGGAAACGTGTGAAAATAGAAGCGATGCTTATCTACAATATACTATATCACCAGCTTGGATTCTTGTATCTTGTATTATCTTTCACTGAACCTTTAACTGTTTGCACACTCGGATAACAGTGTGTGCTAAATACCTAGCTGGCAGTGCAGTATAATTGGATAAAAATGCATGAAATAGATTATTTAAGTATTTGTACTTTAATATTACCTCCATATTTAATGTAACTATTTATTTACAATTTACCTGAATTCACAATACTGGGGAGGAATCTAGTACAGATATTCATTTTCTTGATCTTACGTGATTTTAATAAGCTCATTGTGGGTCAAACAAGTGGATTTCTGCTCAGTCTGCTTAATTTGGTCCTTAAGTGTTAAAATCTCAAATATTGTTTTCTGATTAGTGAACAATAAGTACTTTAAAGGTCAGAGGTTCTTTGCTAAGATACCTTTAAAAATACAGCAATGGACCAGTTATGTACTTTAAATAAGTTTTATTTAAGTATGTAAGGTCTAACTAAAGGTACAAAAGATGAAATATGTTTATACTGAAATAATTATGATTTATGTAGTGATAATGGTGATAATTAATGGGTGCTGTATTGTCATTACTACAGTGAGAAGTTAAAGGGCAGTTACAATGGCATTTATTCAGACTCCCAGATTTTGCGACCAAGACTGCAGCTTTTTCCAAAATTTGTGAAGCAACCTGTGAAGATTTTTGTGCTTTTTATTTTGAGGAAAACTACTTGAATTAGTTGTAAGGGGGAGTGGTGGCTCAATATTTAGGATGTTGACCTGTGGATCAGAATGGATCTGTGTTTCCCTGAGTCCTTGAGCAAGTCCCCTAACCCTGAGCTGCTCCGTTGTGTAAAGTTAGAAGTATGTAAAGTCACTCTGGAACCGGGCGTCTGCCAAATGCTAGAAATGTGAGGGGTAAAATTGCAAGGGTAGGATTTTTCATTTAAACTCCTTCCAGTGAAGACACCTATGTTATTACTTTCTATGGTAGCCATACTCATGTCTGATGAGTGAAGAGGGCTTGGCTGAAGGTGTGCCATGTCTTCACCTAAATCTGTGGACAAATTTGTAAAATTGCAAGCTCCTCCAAGCACATGAGCTTTTTTGCTCATGGACCAATTTCCAGTCATGTTTAATGTCTTCATTTGTTTTAAGCAGAATGCAGTACAGCTATACACCACAGACTCAGCTTGGCTAGATCCCGACGCTGTTGACGGTGATAATAGCATGAAGCTTTGGACCCTGAACTGTCTGAGAAAGCTGGATGGATTACAGAACTAAAGCTCTGCTGCACTGCTCTCATTACGCAGAGACAAACCAAAGGCTAAATCCTACTGATGCTATTATCAGTGGGTACTTGTAGGATTGTAGGAAATGTGGAAAATTGTTTACCAGTTTGAACATACAGACCAACATCAATGAAACTAAAAAAGTCAAGTCAGAATCGTGTTAGAAACTGATTCCTGAATGCAAAAGAAGTTGATGCTAATTATAAAGATACATATGCAGGTGGATTAGGACAGATTTGTTCCTTTCCCGGAACCAGTGTTGAGTGTTTCTGACAGCGCAGACAAACACAGACATGGGAATATTGATTACCAGCAAAAGAAGTGCAGTGCATCACTAAAGCTACAGGAAGATGTTTCACAAATGCACTTAACCCCTGAGTTATCATCATTCTAAACCCCGTTTTAACCTCGAGTAGGGGAACATTTCACACTTGTACCCGGAATTATGAAACCATGCTTCCAGTCAGAGTTAGCAGCACTTTTTTTTTTTACTGCATAATGGTGGCAAACTTTCATCGCCTAAAATGACGCAGTGTTAAAATGTTACAGCTAGATGCTTAGCAACAGACAACCAATCAGAAATCAGGAACAGTGTATGTGCTGTATACAATCACAGAAACCATGTGTGTTGTGTAAACAGATGCAGCATTTGAGGGAAAGCTTTTCAAAATAATGTCAAAGTTTCTTGCATCTCAAGAGGCTTTAAAACAGCCAATGAGGATTTATGCTGCAATATTATTTTCTCACTGATGCGGGATAAGCCGTTATTTAAAGCGGCTGTGTGCTGTATTTATCCAATCATGGCTGCTGAATTCCCAGGGTTTGGGAATGTACAGTGTGAAGCGTCAGATTATTAATACACAGATTTTAATGTTAACCCCTGGTGAAGTATGAGCAGTGGGAAACACTGAATAAGAAATCCCACGATTCAATTTACCGGGTTTTATACACTGACCCAGGAGAAGTAGCTCAAGTGTAAAAGCTCTAAAGTGTCCCATAAGTCTCCAATACACACAGTTTGAACTTTTTATTAAAATGTCTCATAAAAATGTCATATTTCATGCATATTATACATATTTTGTTCTTTAAAAACGCCTTTGACAACAACAACAACAACAACAACAACAAAAAACGTTTTGAAATTGTTCTCATGGCTGATCAAGAAACTGATATATATATATATATATATATATATATATATATATATATGTTATGATGAACTTTCAAGCACATCACACACAACACTGTCACCAAACTGGGAGCCAACGTTGGAAGAGACGACTCTGTGTGTGTCTACCAAGAAATAGCAATCATGTAGATGTTTTCTAAATCAAGTTACATTTTGCTTTTTTAAAAAAAAAGGTTCTTCTCCCTGTTTATGGAGACTTTTGGGACAGAGCATATAATGAAAGAAGCGCTTGAAAGCGCTGTCTCCAGCGTGAGTGCTGCTTGTGAACAGAACTATTTCCCTCATTACCGCGAGGCTAATTAACACAGTTTGCACACCCGGCTTCATATCTGATATCATGTGCAGCTTAATTGCTCATCTAATGACTCTCAGACAAACACTGACCTGCAGTGATAATGACACAGCACACAGACGCGAGCTGCTTTCAGCAGGCCAGGTATTGATATGTGCATCTTCTGGATCAATATGTATCATATTGCCACCTTAACTACAACGCTAGCTCTCATCCGTCTGTGGATCATGTTCCATTCGGGGAAGAATAAACACAGCGGTGAAAGGAAATGGATCTTACACAAGCTAGTGTTGAGTGTCTGCTCTCAAAGCTGGACTTTTTTTTTTGGATGAAATAAATGCACAAGTGATCTTAAACATGAAAAAAAACAAAAAAACAAAGAAAACAGAGATGGATGCATTTTGTCCAAAATGCCTGACATGTTAAAGTCATGCTTATATTTAATCTTTCTTGACTCACACACGCTACATACTACAGTTGTTTTTCTTTCTCTCTCGTTTGGAAGTGGGGGTTTTGCTTGCTAAACAAAAAATGTTTCCTGTTTTCGAGTGTTTTAAAATGATGTTGGTGTTTATTGAGAATTGTGGGTGTCTAAGAAAAATTGAAGACAAAGCACAGGATGAAGCAGTTCAATTACTTTTAGGAATCTGACCTACTACTACAACTGCTACGACATGCAAAGTAACTGATATTTTCAACTCAACACTGCAAACTTTTAATTATAGAAATAACCCAGGACTGTGCTTTGCTCTCTTTTGCATGTTGTGGGTAGTGATGCATGATGCAGACATGTTGTTCTTCCACTTATTATTTTCCATAAATGAATCATTTATATATTTAAATGACCCCTGAATCACCTCTCTGCCCTCGAAGTAGTGTGAATATAAATGAATGAAGCAAGTCATTTCAAAACACTAACTATCCCCCCTAACTTAAATAATGATTTTATGCTAAAATCAATGTTTCCTGAGAACATGTTTCTTATTTATACCTCACACAGCCTTGGATGTTGGTGAGCTGTTCTGTAGTCATTTGAGCTTAAAACTAGACTCGTGGCACGTTATACAATACGGAAGCGCAGAAGAGCTCGTTTTGTGCTAAATGCATATCACAAAAAATGATCGAAAAGTAAAACACCGAAATGCAAAACAACCAAACGAAAACAGGAAATAAAATAACACACCACTAGTGTGTCTGATAAGTAAAAATTTTCGGTCACATGCTCGTTTCTCACTGGCCTCATTATTGAAACGCTTATAAGTGGCAGCATATCTAATATATTTTTTTTCCCCTGTGGAAAAAATGACTAGAATAAAACATGCTAAAGCGTACTCTTTTAGATCTTTCAGTATGTATTTGTAGCTGCTGTGATGACACAGATTGATGCTGTAACTAATCTGGGGCAAGCAGTAGTTATGTTTTCTGACATGTGGGGTGTTTCGTTTAGTTATTTGATTTGAGGTCATGGTTATATTTTAAGGTCTAGTGTTCTGTAAGTTTTTTACTACTGTTTTTGATATTGTGGTCATATTTGTTGACGGTTTGTGGCTTGTGAGAAAAACAACAATAACACACAAATTAACCAACAAAAAAAAAAGGTTTGTTTGTTTCCATGCTCATGTGTTTTGCACCTCAGGACACAAAGCACTGTAAAACGTGATGTTTTTTAATTTCTGAAAATTATCCTGCAGCACTGAATTGTGGGTTTCTATTCTTTTCCTCTCTCTCTCTCTCTCTCTCTCTGTCCAGTAAGTATAAAGAGGAGCACAGTGGCCTACCTTGGCCCGGATCTGGCCTGAGGTGGACACTTTGCGGATGAGTTTGTGTGAGCTCTCCTCCGGCTCCCCGTCGCTGTCTGATGACTCGTCTCCCGCGTCGGCGCGCTCCGGCTCGCGCACGTAGAGTGTGTTCGGGTTCAGTTTCGCCGCCATGGACGCACACGGACCGAGAGGACGCGGCTCTTCACTCTCTACCTCCTGCACCGCCTTGTCCTCTGCTCTGCAAAACAAAACAAAACAAAAACAAAAGCACTATTTAACATATGGACAAAGGCAAATAAATAAACAACAACCAGGCAATGTCCGAATCTGCAGAGATAACTACCTGTATTAAAGAACACACTACAGCGCCTGGGGGGAGCGGCGCGCGCTGCTGCGGTCTCACGTGTCCTTTCTGTTTTGTGTGTTGGACTGGTTTTGGTTAGAGGAACACACAAGACACTATTGGATCTATTAAAAGCAACAGGCGTCCACAAGCGCGCGCTGTATAGTACTGTTCATGACCACGACGAGACAGCCATGAATGGTGATCTGATCACGGTATAGAGGTTGTTGCGTTATTAAGACATTCATAACAGCACGTTATAGTGGGTGTTCACATCGGCTTTGTAAAACTGCTGTGTTATTACAGATTATTCCAGCGTAACTACCTGTTAATGTTTTCTCTGTGCACTATAAGCACATGGCACATGATGCGATCGCGCACACAGCACAACACCTAGCCGACTGGCATGCATACAAACACCGCGTCCTGCGCGTCTATAGGCTCCAGTGTTCTTTTCTAAAAGCATCTCTCTGACTCAGCAGGAGATTTTGCGTCTTCCGCCGGCGCACACAATCGCTATCGAAACGCGCGCTCGTGCACCACGGTAGAGATTTCGATGTAGAACAAATGTGAACGACATGCACTGCCGAAACGGATTACAAGAATTCGCGCGTACACATCTCACTGCCCGGCTGCCGGTCGCTGGAGCGCTTTGGCTGTTTCCTGAATAACGCAATAAATGAGCGGGTCATACACGGTTCCGCATGTCAGATGGTAGTAGAGGGTTTACGCTTACCTTCGTGCTCAGCTTCACCCCCGCGCCGTGTCTCGCGCTCGGCTCTGTGTTGTCGGTTGCTCGTGAGGCTCCGCGCGGCCGCACTGATGGACAATGTGAAAATCTCCGACAAACACACAGGCACGCGCGCGGGCGCGTACGCATAGCCTCGGATCGGATTTGAAACTAATGGGAGGGGTAGAGAGAGAGAGAGAGAGAGAGAGAGAGAGAGAGAGAGATGTTACTACAAAGTTAAATTCTTATGAATATTTGTATTTCAATGCACAGTAGTTAATTATTATATGGCAGTCATTAGCCCACGTGTTTGCATGTCATAAAATAGTGTCACTATTCTCCACACCACCTGCTTCACCAAGCTGTTAGAAAATACTCTACAAGTACGTTCTTGCTCGCCATGCCACAGTGAAATTGACTTCATAATGCACCATAAATGTTTTTCATAACCTACACCACACTGACTTTGGCATGTGATATATAGACACACCACACATGTGACAGGTCGAAGGTTTTTTTCACTCAGAGTGCGTTTCTTGAAGTAAAAACTGCACAACAATGAAAGCCACATAGAGAAGTATAAGAGCAGCAGCTTCCCCATTAAACCATTTACCCACAATGAGAGATTGTTTAGTGGGCAAAAAAGAAAACATGCTACTCATAGTCGAAGTCGTAGTTTGTGTTACACCTACTTTAAACAGAAATGTGTTGGTTCAAAATAGTTTGGTCAAAAAAACTGCACTTATAACAGTTTATAGTTCCAGCACATGTTCATCTCAGTATCAGCAATAGTTCCTAAAGCAGTACTCTCGGGTGATTGCACAAAATTCCTGCAGTTATACAATATACACAGCCACATGCCTCAATGACCTGAGGTCTGATATTAAATCAGTAAAAGAATTGAATCAAAGTCTATTACTAATGTGACACGCTCGTGTTGGTTCCTTCTTTATGACATCAGAAGGATTAGGCTGTTTTCATCCAAACAGGCCGCTCAGGTGCTTGTTCAGTCTCTTGTCATCTCTCTGCTGCCAGGTCTACCTCCAAAATGATCCAAAATGCAGCTGTGAAACTTGTTTTCATCCTGTCTAAATTCTCCTACACCACCCCAATGCTGTGCTCCCTTCTCTGGCTTCCGGTAGCTGCACACATCAGATTCAAAACACTGATGCTTGCAGTTTAGACACCAGTTCATTACTGATATGTATTGAGGAGGTGGGAGGAGAACATACAAAACTCTGTACAGGATTGAAACCAGGATTTTGGAGATGTGAGGTGCTAAAAAGACCTGTTGCACAACTGTAAACAGGAAAAAGCCTGAATGGGCAAAGTGCTTAAGGTGTTGGACTTCTAATCAGAAGTGAGAACAAATTCCAGGACCACTGAGCTGCCCCACTGGACCCTTAATCAAGGCCCTTAACCCTCAACTGTGCAGTTGTATAAATGAGATAAATGTAAGTCTGGATAAGGGCGTCTGCTAAATGCTGTAAAAGTAAATATCAACGCCAGAGCACTTATACTTGGATAAACCCACACAGCACTGGTGCATTATAATTCACCCGACTCACTGGGTTTTATCACATATATTTCTTAACATACAGACTCAGATGTGTAAACGTGGGCGTGAAAGGGAATTATCTGGGAATTACCTCATTGCTTTTGGTGTTTACAGTAACAGTGGACTCAAAACGAGACTCGGTTCCTTTTCTGGACTTTACCCTTGGAATGATCACAGACCACTTGTTTTTCTACACCAACACTTCTTTAGAATGCAGAACACAGCTGATTTATGGGTAATGACATTCCAAATACTTATTTGTTTCTGTGATGTCAGATGATATGGTTGGATAAAAAAAGCAGAACTGAAGTGAAATAATGGGGAAAAAAAGAAAGAAAGCAAAACGAAAAGAGAATTTTGTTAAAGTCATCATAACCACATCATGCTTCAGAAAACAGGTCTGCATGTGACTCTTATGTAAGTGGCTGGCAAAGAAAATCATACAAATACAAACGCTACATACTCTGTATGTATTGTCCACTTTAATAGGAACACTAATTCCACCTGCTCATTCATGTAGCCAGTGCATGCAATCATCTGCAGTCAAGGTCAAGAGTTCAAGAACCTCAGTTAATGTTCACATCAAACATCAGAGTGTTTGATCTCAGATCCTTGCGACTCTAACCATGGTATGGTTGCTGGTACCAGAAGGCTAGTTATAGTATTTCAGAAACTGCTGACCTCCTGGGGCACACAAGGGTCCCTAGAGTTGATGTAAAATCACACTGAGTAAGTGACAGTTTGTGGTTGGAAACACTGTGTTTAGAAGCAAGGCCAGATGAAAATAAACAGATTGGTTCAGGAAGGATATAGTGACTCATATACTCTCTCTTTACAACTGTGGTGAGCAGAAAGGCATCTTTGCATGCACGAAACATTAAACCTTCAGGTGGATGGGCTACAACAGCAGAAGACCACATTGGGTTCAAGCCAAAAACAGGAATCTGAGGTCATCATAGTGATGGACTCTTCAACTGGACAGTTGAAGAAAAAAAAAATGACGGGTGTTGAACCTAATATTGTCTTCTGCTGGTGTAACCCATCCACATCAAGGTGTTTCACCCTCCAGACCCTCTTTACACAGCATGTAGTTAGATTTTTTTCACCATTCCGTATAAATATATTATTATTGCCATTATTATGACTGTATGGACAGCTAGCCTCAAGTTTTCTTGCCATGAAGCAAAGCATGATGCGGCCTGTATTCACAAGACACAAATCAAGTTGACCACAAGAGTTATAAACCAACTATATTGAGAGGATCTTTAGAGGTGGTCTGAGTGTGGTTCACTTGTGGGTCTGAGTTCATTTGTTCTGTTTAACACCTGGACTATATAAGGGATGCTAATAAACTAAAATAACACAAGTCTTCACGAAGGCTTTACAATGTGAAATAGGGCAGGTCATAACTTAGATCCCACCCCTGTAGTGTGCATCATGATTTAACATTAAAACAGAAGCAGGAATATAAAAAACCTGATAGTGGCTTCAGCAGCAGGCAGTCCAGTTACTCAGTTACTTCAACAGCGCAATATGTTTTCAAGCCGGTACAATGTGGAGGCTGTACAGTATGAAAAAACACCATATTATTTATTCTGAGATTATTTATACCTGATAAATAGTATCATATCCATATATGTGCATGCTAATCTCTATGTTTATTTACATGCCTGCTTTGGATCTGTGATCGTCGCTTATTTAGAACTTGCAATGTTATTATTATTCATACGAAGCTACTATGCTGTTTTATTTACATATCGTTTGGTTATGACATTAGTTACGGATTTAGCTATGTAAGTTATTTATATCTGTAGAATGTTTGCATAGCTTTGGTTGTTGAAATGTTGTGCCAGAGCCATTGTGTCATAGTTATCTGACTGAGAACAATTTTCAGTGGACTATCTTTATTTCTTTATAAAGGTAGGGCAGTGACGAACCCATGGCGGTCTGCATTATTGCGATCAAAATGTCCACTTAACTAGGCTGTGAATCTTTCGATCACCTGTATGAACTCTAATGTGAAGAGTTTGGGCAGAAGACAACAGTGCAGCTGGTTTGTTAGAAGACAAATGCTTTACAAACATTATTTTGTGCTTCTTTAAGCTTGTGTCGCCCTTCCTCATGCCACAGGTTTGCAGAACAAAATCAGCAGCACAAAATGAACTCCCACTGAGTTAAATGGAAGCTGTTTAACTGTGCAGAACTAAATTGAGCCCAGTAGGTGTTAATTTAGCCCTGGCAAGTTCACCTGCCTTTCCCCAGGCCTTTTCATTACAAGCAAGTGAACGGATGCAGTATTTCTTCCATTTTCCTGTTGCTCGGCTGTTGTTCTTTCTCCTCTCCTCTCCTCCCTTCTTCCTCCGACGCACTAACTGCAGATGGCTGGAGGCATCTCACGCTTCCCCTACACCCCCTCCCCCCTCCACCCACCAAATGCTATAAAAAAAAAAAAAAGAAGCACAAGTCGATCAGGACCTTCTCTGCTGACCTGGGAGCATTTTGTACATTTACTCTCCCTCTGGCTCTCGTAGCAATTGGTCGACGAATCTGCATTTGGATCAGTGCTGAAGCACAGCTCTTCTCTGAACTCTGAGTGTGATAGCCAGCCCCAGTGCTGCAATCTGAAAGAAAGATTCGCCGTACGCTTTAGCTCCTCACTGTCTCCACATTTCATTTCAGAGGCTTTTAAGCTCACTTTGAATGCTTTCCCTCATTTTCAATGCGAGTTCTTAGCTGAAGCTGCAACTCATCCGGGTGCATTAAGGACTGCCAGACATCGTCCGCATTAATAACCTCAATGGGCTTTTACCATCCAAATGATCTTTCACAATATTCGCTTTGTGACATTAAGCGGTTATTATTCCACTCTGCCAGAAGAGAGCAAAAATTGCAACGAATTGCGGTGTGCTTTTATGGTCGATGTGCTTTATTAGAATGTGTGCCAAGAGCTGAAATATTGACTGCTGAGCCAACAGATCTATATTTAATATGGCATTTATTTACCGATTACTCTCACTCACCTGGTCTCCCAACACACACACACACACACTCTCTTAGTATCCTTGTAAGGACCTTCCATTGACACAATTAATTTTAATCCAGCCTTTTAATCCTGTGCTACACCTAACTCTAAACATAATCTTAATCTCGGTAACAAAAATGCTGAAGTATTTCCTAACGAGGATCAGCCGAACATCTGTACAATGATCTAAACTGTCTATCCAAATTGTCAGATGTTCCTATCCTTATAGGGACATTTGGTAAGCATGAAGATATAAAAACATACCCCCACACACCCACGCATGTAGATAAACAAAGCTCAGAAAAGGCAGACCAGTAAGTTAGTGGTTCTCAGTTCCACTCTTGGTGTTTCCTGCACATGAATCTAACACCACATCTTTTCAAAGGCTTGATCATGAGAATGCAGACAGGTGTCACTAAAATGTGCATGGGTTTTAAGCAAGAAAAATCAGGGCCTGTTAATGTGCTCACTGTACTTCTTAGTGTGTGACTCATTCCTCAGTTGTATAATACCACCTGTGGCTGGTGAAAAGCATGGCGAGATTTTCAGCCTCCTCACTTTTCTATCCGCAGAGTGGAGTGTAAGCGTGCAGCTCTCTGCTGCCACCCAGCGGTCATGCTGCCTTTACGTTGCCTCGTTACTTCAAACCGCATTATATTACCTCAAACAGGTTAGGAACGATTGCACGCGTCGTGATTTTCACACGCAGAGCGTGTAATATCGTCACTAGGTCATGCGTCGCACAATATGAATGCGGCTTTATTGCACCGAGCTATGAGTGAATGAATGACAATTTATGCACGGCTAGGATGAAAGTGATGAATAGTCACTGTGCTGTCCGGCTGCGCGGGCGTGCAGCGTCACTCGGCGATGACGTCATCGCCGGCATCACCCTTCAGCCCACGCTGCTGCTGCTGCTGGCAGTGCACGCGCGCATGCAGAGGCAAGGAGCTGGAGGGCAACAGAACTGCAGAGTTGGGATTTTATTATTAATATTTTCTTTTTTTTTTTTTAACATCAACAACCATAAAAAAAAAAATCAATTCCCAAGCAGCCTAATAATGTGATAGTTAGCTGAATTGATTAGTTGCTTCCTGTGTGAAAAATAAGGGGAAACCCAGATAGTCAAAGCTAGACAAGAGCACACTAAGTGGTGACACAACCCAGTTATGTACAGGGCAAAGCTGCATTTACAGAATACTGATATAACAGAACCTATAACAGAATACTGATATAACAGAACCTATAACAGAATACTGATATAACAGAACCTATAACAGAATACTGATGTAACAGAAGGTGCATTATTCAGAACGGACGCATGATCTGTTCCAAACAGATTCTAATACAGATACAGAATAGGAAAGAGGTTTTAAAAGGCTAAAATGTTCACTAGAGGTTTACATTTGGACCAGGATCCCACTGACACACACACACACACACACAAGAAATATGCGAATAGGTGGTGTTTACTCTCATGCAGACATGACCAAGTGGTCAGACTTGAAGCTTATGGGACAATATGTTCATTTAGAAAGATGTGTAGTGCTGCAGTCATGCATTTCCACTGTTCTTCCATTCATCCTTAGAAACTGCCTAGTCAGGGCTGTGATGCTTTAAAGTAGGCTATATGTTTGTTAACCAAATAAACATGTTAATTCATAGATTAAAAATATAGACTCTCAAGTGGGGCAAGTGAAAAGCTTTCAGATAGCCTGTTTAAATCTTGTTAATTCCCACAGTCATAGAGATGGTATATTCTCTCTCACCTCCAAATCACTAGTCAGTTGTCAGTACCTTTGAGCTCATGTATGGAGAAAGGGGTGGATAGCACTTTCCTCTAAATGTGCTACACTGCCCTGTGACTAAGTGAGTAGCCCTTTGAGCGACACACTCGAAAAACACAGTTGGCTGGTTTCACACATAGTCTTCACCCTCCCCGGTTGGTAGCTGTCATATGTCATGTCATATGAAGAGCTGCCGTGTGGTGGGGATAAGGCAAGTGACCAAATATGGGAGATGATGGGGAATATCATGGGTAGTTCCAAACAAGAATGTAGCCACATGAGCAGGGTTTAGAAGCAGTCCCATGCACGTGTCTATTTATATCTAATTATGACCTTGACTGATGCAGCTGAGGCTGAGGGACCAGAAAACACACACCTGTAGACCACACCCACTTTAGGTTGAAATCTGAAAACAGATATAGAGGTAAATATTTGGATGTGATAATGTGTGTGTGTGTGTGTGAGTGTGTGTGTGTATATGGGCATATAATAGAACAGCCCTCATGATGGCATTAAGTATTCCTTGTAATAAAATGTAATGAAACAGGTCCTCAGTGCAATCATGCACAATTTTTATTGCTAAATTAACACCTACACCAGTGCTTTGTGTTTGCAAATTTGTAATTATGACTTATGCCCTCTAATATACCCACTTCAATCCTGAAAGATGCCGCAATAATTGGATTTTTTTTTGATAGGCTTACCAAATACAAATTCTCCAAGGACAAAGTTTTCAACAAAATTTCTCTAAGCAGTGGAAAACATCAGTAAGTTGAACATAAATATCTAGTTTAATAACATTTCTGCCATGTCTCAGTCTACCTTTGTCTTAAACTCCTAGAATCCTCAGCAATCCCATGGCAATGACTCAGTATCCTGTATTGAAGATGAAATCATTAATTGACGCACCATTGTCCATCCATGTCTTCATGTCGCTCTAGTATCACATAAAATACAAACCCCTAGTCTTGAGTCCCTGCTTATTACACTGAATATACTGAAGTCTTCTACACTGACCATTTAACTGTTTAATACTGTCCAACACAACCCCACTAGAGTCTATCAGCTGTTGGATGCCAAAAACAAGGCTGCGGAGGAGTACATCTCTAAGGTCATTTATCAGGGGTATATGCTTCCATCTGCTTTAGCTAGGTTCTTCTCAGGCCATATATTCATTACAAAGGACTAAATCAGGTCACTGTCATGTTCTGTTATCTGCTAATGTCAATCCCCTGAAATCCCAAACAGCTTTGCAATACTCAAAATTTACTCTCTTTGAATTCTGTGTAATTCTTTATGATCTGGTCAGTGCAATCATGAAGACCATTAGTCATGCCAAGTGTGTCCTAAAGATCTAAGTGAAAACTGAGATTCCTGATCATGTGGTTCTCAAATCCAAGGTCAGTGACCTCACTTTGTTGGCCAGTCCTCACAAGCATCATATTTCACTACCCACCCCCCACCATTCACAACCTTTTCCAACTTTATAGCTAGTTCATCCTTTGACTCAGGTCTGTTGCCAGTCCCTCACATACTTCCTAAAAAGGACACTTGATAGACACAAGCTCACCTGATAGACACAAGCCTTTCTCTGGCTTCAAGAGTCGTTCATCACTGCCATAGCTTTGAGACATCCTGAACCTGCATATCCTTTTGTTGTGAAAGTTGACACTTGGATTTCAGTCCAAGAAAGTTTCACACTCTGATCTTGTTTGACCTGCTGTACATGCCAGAGACTGGCCACAAAAATGCAAAATTCGTCTCCTTTTTGTTTGTAGGATTCTGTCAAATTGTGTCTGTGCACATCTCAAACCCTTAGAATCCTTAGCAAACCACATTATAGACAACTCTGAAAAGAACCACAAACACCATATCTCAGCTCATGTACTACAAGCTATGACACCTGAGCAGTCACACTATCCCTTTCACTTACAGTCTCATTACTGATAATACACACCTGTCTCCCATCCACCTGGACACACTGCAAAACCTCAGTCAAGCATCATCTTACCTAGGCGATTCTCAGCATTACACACATTCTTTGAACCACAGCCTATTTCAGATGGCCTGACCATTTGACTTGTTCTGATTCTGATTTTGGAATGTGGATATTGTTTGCAATGACTGGCTTTTGATTCACAATAGACACTTTGCAGTTGAAGCCATCTCTGGGACTCATATTTGACAAATTACAGTTTGTTGAAACAGCTGAAGAACATGAAGAAAGCTTAATTAATATTAGAAAGACTAAATATTATTCAGGTATTCAGTTATGGAGTTGTGAGAATGACAAATGTAAATCCTGACTGACCAAATGGCTCCTGGGACTTTGTCCCTGTATATAAAAGGCAGAAAGGTACAGCAGGCTACCATGTGTATCACCAAATCCAACATATATAGTCTATATCCTGTATCTAACAAAAAAAGTCCATGATTTTTAAATGGGTCCAATAGTTTTACCCAAAAATACATACATTAATGCTATATGGATACTACATTTTAAGTTATGACCATAAACATTTTAGAGTTGCCTGCTTATTATGTCAAATGAATTAGCTGTATAAACAGGCACTTTTCACCCACAATCCACAATCAGATGATTTATGCAGAAGAAATATTCTGCCATTGAGATGCTGGTTACCATGAGAACGTGCTCGCTGAGACACTCAGCCGTTGAATGACTAGTGATTCATTTCGAAGCCATGGGGACATTTTGGAAGACACTAGGGAGGCCTATGAAAAGCATGTAAACATATATACGATACTTTTTTAAAAACCCATTTAAATGATATTTGTAGCCTTAGAAACGATGTAGGCTTAGAAACGGGAAAGATTGGAAGTACAGTACATTGCATTATTCCAACATTTGTGTGATAACATCAATAATGTTTTGGTGAACTCCTAACAAAAGCCAACTATATCCAGCTTTCATGCGCTGCTGTGTCGTCACACATGTTAATTCCACAGACTTATACAAGATTGCAAACATAGGCCAGTTCTCTCTTCCTCTCCATCATCCCCCTCAAACCTCCTTCAACTTCTTCCCACCATTCTGTTTTAGCAGCTTATTTTGAGCGGGTTTAGGTGTATCTGTCTTCCAACCAACTGGCCTTTAACCAAGGCTTGCGGTTGAGATATATACAAAAATAAAACCAACATTTATGTAACCTACAAATCTTGCAGTATGAATATGTAGAAGAGGATATTTACAGAAAAGCTGTATTTTTTTTTTTTTCACCACGCTGAAAATCTAGGAAATATATTCAAGAAATAAAAAGAAAGTTAAAAATTTGTGAAAGATATAATATTTTATAAAATATTTTGATATCTTGTTTATATAATTATTATATTATTCATTTACAGCATTTTACAGACATCCTTATCCAGAGCAAGGTATATACTGTACATCATACATAAACATTTTTAATAACTAGCAACCTTTTGCTAACTAGATAACATCAGAGCCACCATTCCCCTGTCCATATTTAAGTTTCTGCACTTTTTCTATGTCCCTAATGAAATGAAATAAGCACAAATAAGCATTTATTTGTATTAATATTAATTTAAGTATTTGTGATATTGAGCATGTTAACTGCTTTGTACAAATGGTCAAGTTTTTCTTGGTTCTAATCTAATCCATTAAACGACAATCCCATGATTTTTTTGACATATTAAGATGTAAATATTTTTCCTAAAGTTATTGATGACCATCATCTGTAAATTAAACATACTGAATGACATTTGTAAAGCGTGCAAACAGAAGCATTTTCTTTAGTGGTCTCAGTGATATCTTTTGGTGGAGGGTTTTCCCAGTCTGCCACATTATACATGTACATTTCTGGCATTTGGCAGATACCCTTATCCAGAGTGATGTTTTTTCTCATTTTTACACAACTGAGCAATTGAGGGTTAAGGGCCTTGCTCAGGGGCCCAGCAGTGGCAGCTTGGATTGAAGCTCACAACCTTCTGATCAGTAGTTCAACACCTTCACCACTAAGCTACCACATCCCTACATTATACAAATATGAAACAAAGTCAAACTGCAGGAGTAGCACTAAGCCGAACATAAATGTCTAGTCAACAAGGTCTGATTATTGTGTCCATAAACAACTGTGAAAATTTTAAAAATGTGGTGCTGAACATAAAAAAAGCATCATCTAACAAACGAGGAGAAGCTACTGGCTCTAGCACAGTGCTGTTTTGAAGCTTATAATAATAATCTAGAAATGTACAGGAGGTAGGTAGTAACATGCCTGTGACAATAGTTTCATTAACATGTTTTTTAATAAGATGTACCTGTACTGTACACCTAGAGTACTTTTTTACGGGGTGATTTTTTACTTAATATAATTTGTAAATTGGTGGCACGGTGGCTTAGGGGTTAGCATGTTTGCCTCACGTCTCCTGGGTTCAAGTCTGTGTCTGTGTGCAGTTTGCATCCGCTTGCTTGGTCGGTTTCCTCCCACAGTCCAACGACATGCTACTAGGCTAATTGGAGTCTCTATGACGAATGAGTATGTGTGTGCCCTGTGATGGGTTGGCCCTCTGTCCAGGGTGTATCCTACCTTGATGCCTGAGATAGGCACAGGCAATATTCACTACGCACATCTAGACCTATTTACTTCTGTGCTTCAATCTCAAATTGTAGTTCATCGTGTAGGTTCATCAAGAACATTAAGTTCTAGCCTATGTAGAGTAAAATATGAACTTTTGTTGAGGCCAAAGACAAGCATAAAGTTGGAAGGTGGTAACATCAGTAAATAAATGAAGCAAATGTGAAAAAAAGAAAGTAACTTCTAGCCCAGGGATGTATTTTAGGGGTGTGGCTTCGGAGGATGGGTTATCTGATGCACTGTGTTTCCTAGTATTTTCAATTTCAAAATACTTACAGTAATAAATCATTGACTGTATTTTAAGATGCTGGCAGGAAAAGCTGTAAAAAGAAGAATATATATATATATATATATATATATATATATATATATATATATATATATATATATATTAGCTAATAGCTAATAGCTAATCTGCACACCTTTGGAAAGCTAGAGCACAGTTGACTTATAAATGGAGCACTGCTGGGTTCACAGAGTAAGTGAACAATCGCATTATGAACTCATTACATTTTCTACAAGCCATATTTTTCTCTACAGAGAGCAGGACTCTGCTCTAGATGAAAGGCTTGGAATAAAGCTGCTGGTCATTGTGCAGTTGAACCGATGGCTTTTAAAGCAGAGCAGCGTGAGCGAGAATGAAAAGGAGCCTTTCATTATAGCACAGGGCAGTGGATTTAAAACCAACATAGACACATACACACACACACACACACACACATACACACACCCAAAGCACTTCTTATCATTGTTAACATTGCCAACAAAACCTTTATGTCCTGAGAGGCTAAAAAATGACCGAAAACAACTTTCTCATATTTTCCCATTTCCCATCCCTCCTTTCACCACTCACCTTTTCTAGCCCTTATATTTCCACATAGCTGTTATCCATCTCTCTCAGCATCACTTGTTCCACAAATATACCAGATCTATTTTTATCCCTCCATGGCCCTGTTGTCGCCCACGGATGGCTAATATGATATGACGTGCTCCTGTCAGTTGGAGGACCTTCGTGCTAAAGCAGCATGGCCATGTCGCAATCTTCAGCAAGAACTAATAGAAACCCTTTAAGGCTGTTCAGCATAGAATACATCTTACTGAGATCTGGGTTAAACAGAGAAGCAGCCATGCCTGTGCCCCGGAAACTCAGCACATGAGGAGAGGAGGCAGAGACAGGAGTCGGATCAGTATCAGAGCCTAGAGGTCCACTGGTGACTCATATGAGAAGGGAGAGTTAAATACGCAACATCTGTCACTAAAAATGCTTCCTCAGGAGGAGTGTTTTCATGCTTTTTTTAAACACACACTTATGTGAACTCCAAGTGATAAGTGAAAAATGAATCAACACACACACACACACACACCACAGTACTGCTTGGGCAGCAGTTCCAGCTGCAGGGGTTATATTAATGTTTCTATAGTAACAGCTTGCACAGGGACCTGAATGTCAGATGTTCATATTATCAGATAATACAATTTGTGTCAGTTTTTCTGTGAAGGGATTTTTATTAATATGCAATATATACTTGTGTCAACACTTTGTAACATTCAGCAATAACACTTCAGATTGTGGTTTTTCACTAACAAGCAGTTTTGTGTCTCTTTTTTTTGTTCGTTATTTTTGGGACCTTCGTTTGACCCCGGATTTTATTTGGGTTTTAAAAGTATTAAAGAAATAATTTTTAAAAAAATTATATTTGCATAATGCACATTTTCTTATTGTACATCCTTCTATATTTACATATTTTACATATTCTACATTTATTATATTATATTTACTAATTCAAGGACAGAAAGTTACAAAAGATATGACAAAACTTTATTAGGATTTTTTTTCAGAGACTGCTTAAAGGATACACAAGAGAAATAAATATAAATGAAATGTGCTACATATACAAAATGTATATGCTTAAGGCTTAAGGTTTATATTACGAGATGATATTGCACATGCTGTCTTTATCTCAATCCCAAGCAATATAGATAACATTTGTTTGCAATTAATTTTAAAAAGTGTCATTTGTTTTTTTATGACAAAGGTATAATTTGTGTAAGACAACAAAACTATTATAAATCCCTTGTTGGCATAAATCCATGGAAAAAAATATGAAATGGAACAATGTTTTAATTCATATTTATTATTTTGAATGGATTCATCAAATTCAGGTGATGAAGAACTATAGAAGCACAAGAATAAACTGCCTCTGCAAACGAGAAACGCAAAACAAAATGTAAATAAAAGAATATAAAATGGGTCAATTTGACCTGAACACTACACAATGGTAAAAGGGAGTATTAAACACACTGGCATGGGAATTTACATAAAGTAAATGTTAACAGGAAATAAACCATGTTTTGGGAACGTTCCATAACATTCCATTTAACTTTGAGGATTAAATTAATTTATTTTAACTACTAATATAATGGAATATTTGGCAATTTGCTGAAGTATAAGGGGAATAAATCACTTCATGCTGTAAGTGCTATTATAGAAAAATAAGCTTCAAGGTGGTCACAGTTTTCCACTGTCTTTTCTATAACAGCATGTCCCAAAGTGTTTTAGTCCTTTTAATACTTTATGACTGTTAACAAAGAGGTAGTGTGCTGTATAGCAGATAGACTGGGTGATAATATAATACATCATTATATAGCCAGTATTTATTTTATATAACACTGACCTGTCCTGACCTGCACTACAAACTGTACACCATGCACCGTACACTCCAGTTTTGCTCAGGACTCTTTCTGCACATACCAAGATTTTGCACATTACCTTATTATCTCTACCTTTAAAAGTCTAGTATTTAGTATTTTTTTGTTATATTTCATTTCATTGTCTGTACTGCTTATCTGATCTATCCTAGGGCCTATCTCAGGAGTCATCGGGCATCAAGGCAGGATACAACCTGGATAGAGTCCATTTCTATTATATTTTTTATTTAGTTTGTGGATACTGCTGGAAGTTGTAAATTTCCCATTGGGATGAATAAAGTATCTATCTATCTATCTATCTATCTATCTATCTATCTATCTATCTATCTATCTATCTATCTATCTATCTATCTATCTATCTATCTATCTATCTATCTATCTATCCATCCATCCATCCATCCAACCATCCATCCAACCATCCAACCCACCTGTCTGTCTGTCTATCTATCTATCTATCTATCTATCTATCTATCTATCTATCTATCTATCTATCTATCTATCTATCTATCTATCTATCTATCTATCTATCTATCCCACCCACCCACCCACCCATATATCTATCTATCTATCTATCTATCTATCTATCTATCTATCTATCTATCTATCTATCTATCTATCTATCTATCTATCTATCTATCAGGTGAACTCACAGCAAAAAGTAACTCTTCCTTTATGATTTTTTTTAAATGTTTTTTTAAATACACTGTATAAATGCTGCAGTATATTTTTGCTGTTCTTGCACCTTTCCACACACCAGTTTGTAAAGAATAGGAAAGCAGATTCAACAAACATATATAAATCCTAAATATTGTTGAGTGGCTCAGGAATGAACTAAAATCAACTTCACCTCACATGAAGCGTTGAATTTCATTGTGACATGAGAAACAAATGAGCTAGAATAAACACCTACTAATGTGATAGCGTTCACGTTTTGAATATTATAATGAAGAAAAAAAATATTATAATGAAGAAAACAAACATTTTTTGGTCAACTGTCAGCTTTAAATGCTAGAATAATAGACTAAAAAAATAAAATTGTAGTGTATGGTGCATTTAATGAAGAAGCATCGAATGAGAGATGAAGAGAAAGTAAGTTTATGGTTGTGGAAATCTAGAGAACATGGCTAGTAACAGGCTGAAATGATGTCTTCCAGATTTTCAGATTTTCCAGAGTACAGGTTTCATGGTATTTGTCTCTGATAAAGATGATTCTATCAATGATCCTGGCAGTGTACATATCACTGTTTGTAAGACAGGAGAAGCTGAGATCATTCTAAAGTGCTCATAGGTGGAAAATATATGTATATATATATTACACCCTTCAATCTGAGTATGTGTGTGTAACATTTCACAGAGCCATCACCATTAATCCTCCTGATCATCAATAACAGTTTAGAGACAGTCATCGTGTGTCTTGTGATATTTTAAATACAGCAAGCAATGTAGAGAAACCCAATATCACTCACTCTCTCTCTCTCACACACACACACACACACTTGGTGAAGACAGGCTTCCTCTGCTGGAATAGTGTCAGCAGGATTTGCCTGTTGAATTTATGGAGGTAAATTTGCTCTCTTGGCTGAACGCACCGTTGCAGTGTATTCATCGATACACACAATCATTAAGTTAAACTGACAAGCGCTTAGTTAGCGAGAACGCCTGATCAAACACAACACACAACAGCCATCTCCTTTATCAAATTGAAGCTTTATAGTATTAAGATAGACAAGGAGCTTTGTAGTATTAAGATAGCAGGAGAATTCTCCATTTCTGAGAGGAAATACGTTAGTATCTACCGTATTAGCCGAGATCGTTTGGTGTAACGGTGCTGAATGGGAAATTAGACCCTGATAAGTAAGTGTCATGTAAAAATTGTTGAGAATTCAACAACTTTCAATATTTATTCTCCTGTTTGAGTGTCACTGATTGACACCAGGTTTTAAATGATTATCTAAAAACAAAGAGAGCATGCTTCTTGACCTGTACCTGTACCTGCACCCAAGACTTGTACCTGCACCCAAGTTTAAGAAAAGTCTTCCAGGTTTTTTAAATCATTTAAAATCTAATTTAAACCCACATCTCTGTTCAATATTGATCAATATTGATTAACTGTTTTATATTGTTATTGTGTTTCTATGCTGTATGTTTCATGTTTTGTTGCTGCGGTGTGTGACTTTGTGTTTGGTTTATTATTTGATTTTCTATTTGGAACCATTTGCACCGCATTGGTCAAGTCAAGTCAAGTCAAAGAAGCTTTATTGTCACTTCAACCATATATAGCTGATGCAGTACACAGTGAAGTGAAACAACGTTCCTCCTAGACCAGAGGTGCTACACATAAAGACAAAGTACAGTGACGCAGACAAACATAGAGCTAAACATAAATAAAGTATAGTTTAGATAAAACTAACAAGAAAAACTAAACATACAACAGAAGTGCACAGGATGACAAGACAAGACAAAGAAAGTGAGTGCAAATATTAAAGTTACATGTACACAGGATCAATATAAAGTGTAAAGTGGTCAACTGCTGTTGTATTTAACTGTGCTCTGACACTGACATAGACATCTGTTTATACCTGACTAACTTATTAAACATTAAACATCAGAAAAGTGATCTCAGTGATTATGAGCATTGTTTGTTTGGGCGGCTGAGTGTTTCAGAAACTGGTGATCTCCTGGATCTGTCTCTGGAGTTTACACAGAATGGTACAAAAAAAAAAACATCCAGTGAGTGATGGTGGAAAAGCCTTGTTAATGAGAGAAGTCAGAGGAGAAGGGCCACTGAGATTCAAATAGCTCCTCTTCACAACCATGGTGAGCAGAAAAGCATTTCAGAAAGCACAAACCTTCAGGTAGATGATCTGTAACTGCAGAAGATCACGCTAGAGTCAGCCAAGAACAGGAATCTGAGGCTTCAGTGTGCACAGGACAGCGAAAGATGAACGTTTTTAAATGATATAAACAAGCCGTTCTACAGTAGTCTGTATAAAGCATGCTAAAAGCATGTCTGTATAAAGCACCTTAAATACCAACACAATCCTGTGTGTATAAGCTGTAGTGTCTCGCAAAGCAAAATATTGCAGCTCTTTAGAGGTGCGCTCCTGCGTTAATGATGTTTTTATGAGTCTGTAACAGTATACATTATTCAAAATATGTGTAATAAACAGCAGAACTTTTCCTCATAAACAGAGTGGAGAAGATGAAGCAGAGCTCCCCTGAAATTCAGAATGCTTTAGTACTGTATTGAAATGGATTTTCTTTGTTGCTCCTCACCGCAGCCTTTATTCACGCACTGAGGCCCACAGAGCATGACGTCAGAGTGACTGAGGGAGAAACACAGTCTGAGAGAGAAACAAAGCACACAGTAAAGGGAGTCTGTCTGCAACCAAGCTTATTTCTAGGAATATGAGTGGGGTCTATGTGCTACTATATGCACTAATAGCCCAATCCATCAGATTCATCAGACGTCATGAGAGTGTTCTCCATGTATATATGCAATTAGTCAAATTGTTTAAAGGAGCAGTTTGTAGGTTGCTCTCCTGCCTTCAAGGTGAATGGGACATGGGTAAGAAACAAAACAAAGCTACTTTGTGGGTGAGATAAATGAAAATACAGGCTTAAAATGAATATGACACCTCGAGCCACTACATGAAAATATTGAAAATCATTCATAGCTCAAGGGTTGCAGGTTCGATCGTGAGCTTGGATTACTGTGTGTGCAGAGTTATATATATATTAACTATGATCTCTGGTTTTCTCTCACCTCCAAAAAACCTGGCAGTAGGTGACTCTAAATTGCCCCTTATAGTGCATCTATGATGGACTGGTGTCCCATCCAGGACGTATTCCTGCCTGATGCACACTGTGTGTCCAGGATAGACATCAGATCCACTTCATCGCTGACCTGCAGAAATGCAGATAAATGAATGAATTTTACTATTTTTTTCAGTAACTGTGTTATCCTGGTCAGGGTTGTTGTGGATCAGGAGCCAATTCTTTCATCACTGACCACAAGGCAATGAGTTTTATTTATTATAGGTTCTTATAAAATTGCATGTGGCTGTTTTTAAAAATCTATATCAAATGTTCATCACGGAAATTGCCTACTGCAGTTCAGGTGGTGGATATTTATTGACTACATAAAGTATATTTCCTATTGAACTCTCATCCATATACACATATCACAGTGGGATGAAATTACATCTCCGGGATCATGGTGCAATACAACAAGCCCACATATTTCTGGTGTTTGCAGAACGCACAGGACCATAAATCATAAATAGGGTTTTTTTTTATTTTTTTTCAATTTTGTTACAGTGGTGGAAATCCCAACCTACCATAATCAAAGTTATTATATTTATCTTTGAGGTCTGGTACATATTAGGCTGTTACTAGAATTGAATGTGTTACCTGGGTAACTCAAAAATAAGCAATCATTATAAATCAAGCCATAGTGACAATTTTATTAACAGTATGTTGGTGGAAATATAGGAATAAAAAGCTTAATCGCAATGGAGCAGTCTTTAAATATATTCTGATTCTCAAATTGTACAAGGTGCTATGTGCAAGTATACATGTATTTTTTATTTGGATTCACTTCCAGCATATGCTCCTGCAGCCGTCAGTGCTCTGTGTGTGTGTGTGTGTGTGAGTGCAGCTTTAGTGTTGTATAACTGTGGAGTCACATGTATATTTGAATGTACGGAATAGGAGGTGATGTAATAGGTTTACCCACAGTGCCATGCGGGGAAGATGAATGGAGGAGTGTGAGCTCGGGCGATTGGCGGGAGCTTCATCAATGAACCAGCGCTTGGGCTCATTGTCATTCTGATCAGGTTGTGTGATTCATAACAGCAGCCGCCAGGGAGAAAGCAATAAAACAGCATTCCTGTAGACAGCTCAATGCGATGTCTCGCTGTCCCTGTCTTCCTGTTCCTCTCCTTTCCCTTTCTCTCCCTCTCAGTCTCTCATCTTTCCCCCCTCTCTCTCCCACTCTCTCTCTCTCTCTCTGTCCCATTTTTTTCTCTTTTTCTCTCCCTGCCTTATCACCTCCTTCTTTTTTCTTTCTTCCTCCATTCATTCAAGCATTTTCTCTTCCTTCTTCCATCTTTACTCTTTCTCTCTGCATTTTCTCCCACCCACTGTCTCTCCTTTATGTCTCTCCAACACTCTTTGACTCTTCCACCCCCCATGGATCTCCAACTACCTACAAAATCTCACCTCTTTATAACTGAGAGTTCATTACAATTTTAATCGGTGAATAAATAATGACTTAGGGAGAAGTAATAACTTCGGTGCTTCCTTCTTATGTGGAATATCACAATTTTCACCATTTAAGGAACTCTCATGAGACTGTAAGTGAAGAGGGAAATCTAAAAACGTCTGAATCTACAGTCACAAATTCATTCATCCATGTGATTCATTCATTCATTATTCTGGGAATACTGGGTAAGTTGTGAGAATACACTGTGGATTGCATTTCACCACATACATATTCCCATATAGGGGCTATATAAAGTCTCCAATCCACATATAGTTTTAGGAGAAAACCAGAAAACATGGAAGAAACTGGGGACCCTGAAACCGTAAGATGGAAACATTCACTGCTGTCTTTTTTCACCCCAGGTTAATCTTTATTACCTCCTGGAAATATGGATATACAGTATAGTGTACTTTTACAAATACCTTAAGGTCCATAATTGGACCACTTATCCTCTTTTCTACGTATAAGATACAGACTAAAAGAACACAAGGTGACAAATCAGCTCAATCACATACACAGTACACTGTAATGATACTTAAGCAGTGAGTGGACAACACCCACTGGGGAAATGCGTGAGATTTCAGAACAGAGTGTGAGGAACACACACACACACACCAGCCTCACATCTCATCAAGGACAATTCAATCCACATATGGAGACACTACGCTAGAGCCAAGCTGTTGCGTAATAAAACACGGAAGCGGAGTCACCGAAACAAAAACAGAGGGGAAAATTGAAGATTACAGGCGGAATGCCAACTAGCTCAGGACATGGCGCACTATAGCAGGATGGAGAAGTCCTTTACAGAACGTGTAGACATCTGGGATTAAGACAAGCATCAGTAAAGCATCGGTGCGTAATTATTGAAACGTAAAGCACAATATGTGGAGGTGTTACACACATCCCTGAGAGGGCACCTTGACACTGTGTGTGTGGGGGGGGGATGCTGAATGACCTGCTATACATTATATATATATTATTATAGATAAACATGTTGGATATGGACAGTACCCTGTACTCGTGTTGTCTTGCTGGCGTTCTATTATTAATATTATGTCTCTGATTCACAAACTCGATCATGACTGTAGTGAAGCCGCTTGACGTCAAAGCGGGAGAATCGTGGGCGTGGCGTGTGGAAGGGGGCGGGGTCATATCAAAGCCCAGGCAGCGCCGCGGCTCGGCTTCATGCACTGATAGCAATGCTGAGTGAGGAGCGGCTGCTGCGCCTTTGCCGAGGATTCCGCCTGAGAAGTGCCACGATTGCACTCGATGACACAGAACAGCGTGGAAAGGACGGGATAAGGACCTGATGATTTTTTCCTAGCGCCACTCCTGTCCTGTGTCCTCTACCTCCATCTCTCTGTCGTACGAGAAGCGCGGACTGAGAGGGAAACACACTGCAGCTTCATGGCACTAAGGTACGATGTGATGTTTGCGTCTTTGCGTGCTTTTCACTGGCGTTAGGAAAGAACAACTGCGCCGGAATGACGGTGCTCACTTGAACTGTAATTCCAGAGGCTTGACCTCCTGACAGTCCTTGTCAGTCTTAGTTGTTTTTTTTGTTGTTGTTGTTGTTTTTTTTAGATGAACACAGCGCGGGTCACTGGGAATAAAATTTATGAATGAAGCGAGCTCTGTGGTGCGCGCCGCTCGAGATTGTGGAGGCGCAATGCACGACGCCTGCACAGGAGACCCGGTTTATTTTTAGACGATTTCTAAAAATAGAAGCCAAGCGAACGGTGCATATTTGAAAGACCTGCTCCTGGTCTTGACGCACATTTAAGACAAATGAACACGAGCAAAACGATTTTGACCTCTAAATGATGTCATTTCCATACTGTGTGAATACGACGTGTTTGCCTGGGAAGGGTGGAGGTCGCTTTGTGTGCCACTGATGGGTCATGGTGGGATGATTTACAAAAATATCGATTCTTTTAGTTAATTATAGCACGTGATGCTGCTGCAAATAGTAACTCTAGTTCTAGTCTTTCTATATCTGTTAGCTGGAGATCATTATTTTGGTCATATTTGGAGGTTGTCCTAAACAGGTCATTCTGATATGTTCTCCCTTTTTTCTCTCATTTTCTCTATCCACCGCACCCTCTCTCTCTCTCTCTCTCTCTCGCTCACTCTCTCTCTCTACATTTCTTTTTCTCTCTCAGCTATGATTCACTCTCTTGCAGCAGCAATGAGCAACCAACTTCAAAACACCTCCTCTCTGAACTCAGTCGGCGTGTGGAATTTCCAGGACGCACGCAACTCGTCACCTGTGCACACTGCAGACCTGCAGCCCCTTACCGTTAGCCCTTGGGACATTGCGCTGTGTGTGACTGGGACACTCATTTCCTGTGAGAATGCGATTGTGATCGCCATCCTGTTCTACACTCCCACCCTGCGGGCACCCATGTTTGTCCTGATAGGGAGCCTTGCTTTTGCGGACCTGCTTGCAGGCCTCGGCTTGATTCTGAACTTTATCTTCATCTACATGTTCAACACAGAGTTTGTCACGCTGGTGTCGGTCGGGCTGCTCATTGCTGCATTCTCTGCCTCTGTACTCAACATCCTGGCTATCACAGTGGACCGATACCTGTCTCTCTACAACGCACTAACCTACAACACGGAACGCACAATGACTTTCACCTACGTGATGGTGGTGTTCATTTGGCTGGTGTGCATCACGCTTGGTCTGCTGCCTGTGCTTGGATGGAACTGTCTCCAGGACGAGGCCCACTGCAGCATTTGTCGCCCAGTCACCAAGAACAACGCCGTGGTCCTTGCGGTGACTTTCCTGCTTGTGTTTGCGCTCATGATGCAGCTCTACCTGCAGATCTGTAAGATTGCCTTCCGTCATGCGCAGCAGATTGCTGTGCAGCACCAGTTCATGGCTATTTCCACCACTAAAGGGGTCTCTACACTTTCTGCCATTCTGTGCACTTTTGCCGCATGCTGGATGCCCTTCGCCATGTATTCGATTGTGGCGGATTCTAGCTACCCAATGATCTACACATATGCCACAGTACTGCCAGCGACATGCAACTCCGTTATAAACCCAATTATTTACGCCTTCAGAAACCCAGACATTCAGAAATCCCTGTGGCTAGCCTGCTGCGGATGTGTCCCAGCCAATTTCTCCCAACGACCAAGGACATCAAGTGACGTATAGGTCAGATCACATATGATTAGCTTTCACTTTCACATGGAATTTGTCCACTCCTCCAAAAAAATACCCCAACAATATAAAAAAGAGAAGGACACAGAAAACAAAAAGTACATATTTGATCATGCTATATGGTTACTGGGGTAAAATATCTCCAAGAGCTCTTTACTATATGTTGGGATCAGTGTCCACTGTAGTATAAAGCAATGGTGTGGTGAATTTAATCCTCTCTAGCCAGTAGCCAAAAATGTGCACAATAGCTAAGGTTCAATGAAAACAAATCCTTTATATTGTAAATCAAAGGCCTAAGTTCTGGCACCCTAACCACACACACCTAGCCATATACATCAATCAAATATGGTGCCAAAATTAGTCTGAGTGTCCTTCTTTATTAGTTGACATCAGAGTTGGTCACTGTGCCTTTTAATGGCCTTCATATAAAGAATAGCTTCATGGAGACATGAAAGCCTCTAGAAATGAAAGAAACTGGTGATCGACCTTGCAACTGTCTTGACAGAAATGTAATATTTGCATGTTAACCTTGATTGTCAGTCTAGAATCCATGGAAATGTCTTGGTATGATAGAGTATAAACATACTGCCAGAGATGCAGTACATTTACATGCACTGCCTTCAGCACCATGGACAGCAGCCAGTGCGCTGACCAGGCCATTCCTGAAGCCCCACGTTCCTTTATAATGTAGAAAAACAAAGCTGTGTGAGCAAAATCCACAGGCACTTTATAATCTCTCTTTACTCCAGCTGTTCATTCAACTGTATTAGACACAGATAAAGACAGGGCAGGTTGACAGAGCTGTATGCGCAAAGGTTCTCAGGCTAGTTAACACTTGTTTAATTCCCATTTACATTTTGCTTACTTGTTTATCCAAAGTGTGTTAAAATTGAAATAGGATACAACTGAGCAGTTAAGGGTTCAAGGACCCAACAATGGCAGCTTGAAAGTGCTGGGATTTGAACTCTAAACCATCTGAAGAGTAGCCTAAAGCCTTAACCACCAAGCCATGATGTCCTCAAAGTAGAGCCCTGTCTGCAAAGGAAAAGCATCTGCTGCAGTGTTTTACATGGAATCTTTAAGGGTTTCCCCAAAGGGACAGTCTAAAGAAACCTTTATTCTAGATTCTAGACTTAATCTATTCCCCAAGAGCGCAGAGCATGATACTGACTAAAATGTTGAACTGCAAAATTCAATAAACCATAGTAGCTACCATCAGAGTAGAATTAATAAGCTGCTTCATTTAGCTCAATATTATTTCTAGAACTGGAATTGAAAAATGGGCTTGAATTAGATTGAGGAAAACATGCAAAGACATTCTCTTGTCCCTTAGTCTAATCCAAACTGACACAAAACTATTATAATGAACTTAGTTATTGGACTGTATGACGGAACACACAGCAAAACCTGCCCTGTCTTTTTAACCTAATCCTTTTATAGCAATTGGCTTCTTCCTTATGAGTTTACAATTATGCATTGAATTTGACACCCCTGATTACACACCGCACTACAGTGTAACACCAAGTGTAGAGCATCAATAAACGAGACTTTACTGTGAAACCATGGAAACAGTGATACACACAAATCATGAGCATAGTGTAGATATGAATATATTAATAGCTTATATTGGTATCAGGTAACTGGGGCAGCAGGCACTGGACTGGATGTTCCTGAATTGAGGTTAATGAAAATAGACCATGTGCTATAGTTCAAAATTGCGGCTATGTCTTAAATCCATCCATAACTGCTCATGACTGGAGATTCAGCTATTTAAAATTGTGTCCCATGTAAAAAAAAAAAAAAAAATATATATATATATATATATATATATATATATATATATATATATATATATATATATATATATATATATAAAAAATAAATCTAGGGCACTGGAACATTTGTCCCCTCAAGAATCACATGTCCTTCAAAATATATGGGACTAACAGCTGTCCTAACCACTCCCAGATTACACGACTGAAAAGAAGAAAAAAATGTAAGATGTTGATGGAGTCACTCGTGTCATAACAGTCACTCGTGTGTATAAATTATTAATAGAACATACACATTTCTATTGTGCATTTTAACTTTTGATGTTTTTGGGGGTTTTTTTAAGTGAAGTGTACACTTTGTTGTCAACCAACTGCATGGAAATAGGTGTAACAACATTTCGTTCTGGAAAGAGTGGGGGAGAAAAAAAAAAGCCGTAATTCTTTTCACTCCCTTGTCTAAAATGTATGATCTTGTTTTGGGCCTTATCTTCTTAATAACTGCAATAATCTATCAATGTGCACTGTCCATTGATAATGCAAATCTCAAGGAGGCCATCGATAGAGCTAAGTCAACATTGAACTGACCTTGAACAGAGCTAATTTAACCTTGAGCAGAGAGAATTCAGCCTTGAACTGAACTCAACTAGAGCTAATTCAACCTTTGACACTTGAACAGGCCAAACAGGTCAAAGAACAAGTTCTGTTCTTAAAAATCTGAGCTAGGAAAGTTTAGGGGTCTGAAGTTTGGTGGAGGCCCTGAACACACACACACACACACACAACACACACAGAGACTAACCTCAGCCACTTTAGTGACCTACACTTTATCTGATGGACTTTTATTTTCGAGCTGTCCTACCGTCTGTACACTCAGAAGACATTGAATTTGCTGTGTGTGAGAAAGAAAAAGAGCTAATAGTGTGTTTATATCACTCAAATGTATCTTGAGTGGGCATCAGTGGCCAATCATGTGTGCCCACTTCAAAACCTTGATGTGTTGATGCCAGTCTGTATTGTTAGGGTATCATATTTCCAGAACTGTATTTAAACGGACGCCATAGATTCAGTTTCTTCAGGGGCACTAGGGTTATTTTTCATATGCAATGCTGTATAGATACATTCTATTTTTATACACATCAGGGCATGAGTTTTACAACACAGTGGTGTCAACGTGCGTGCGTGCGTGCGTGTGTGTGTGTGTGTGTGTGTGAGTGTGTGTGTATATGTATATAATATCCGTATTCTTGTAAGTGGTTTCTTAAAAAAAAACAAAAAAAAAACAAGCAAAACGAGTGTTGCTGATGCAAAAAGTGCCATAATTTTAGTAGTGTCTTTCTTACTTACTTATTGATTTCAAGACATTTGCAGACAAATATAAAGAAGACAAATAAGGATTTATAATTTCTATCATCACCTCAGTTAGAGACTATGTAGAGCGTAACGTAATGGAGAAGCTTCAGTAGATCTTATCATGGTGGGATGTTATTCAAATTTAGTGTATACTCTTCGAAACTGAGAATCCCCGCGAGAACGAGTCCCGTATTCCTATTTTGGAATTAAAAAAATATTGAATTTCTGATTCATTTCTCGAAGAACCTTTCAGGAACCCTGTTTTCTGAGTGTTTCTACATATACAGTGGGGTACCACACTGAAAATCTGGAATTTCAAGATACTTAGCATGAATAGCTTAAATCTAAATGTAAGCATATGTGATATTGACCAAATGGTCAGATTTTCCTCAAAGTCTGATTTCTTCTGTTAAAGTGTGTGTGAATAGAACCCTCTGATCTAAAATGGACCATAAGGTTTTGGACCTCTCAAATATCACATTTCTGATATGGAATTGAGAGTTCTTGAAAGGAAAATTGAGTTTTATATAGAGCCAGTAATGTTCCTAGGATACTAACATGTGCATTCTATATACATATAGAAATATAAGAGATTAGAAATATTGGCACTTTAATCAGTCTTTTTGTCAATTTGCCTCTCATGGTGAAAGTACGATTCTTGGCCATGTTGAGTGATGAAAAACTCTCTAGTAATAGCTAGATGTCTGGCACATTTGTCCATTTATGGATCCAGAATTAGCTTAAAGAATATATATGACCCAAGTTTTGAAAGACTTGCTCAACTGTGATGCTCTTCCATCAGATTCCCATCAATCCTGACTCATTTATCAGTGCAGTACCAGAATTCAGAATTCGGTTCTACAGTTAATCTGTACAATTGTCATTGTTGTGATTCATTTCTATGATGGATTGTTCGTTAACTCTGTGACAGTCACTGTATTTGGAACATTCATGCGTGGGCGTATCCATGTTCTGATTTATTAGATCAGGACCCCCTCTGGAAACTGGGAATAGCCTTTGTGCATGCTTTGGCCGCCTTCTTTCCACATGGTGTCCTACTGGCTCTGTCCCTCACTCTGGAGTGTCCTCTCTGAGTCAGACAGTGGGCAGATGGATGTCCACCTCCTACCACCTGCTTAGCACTGACCTGTCTAATCACTGCTAGATAGCATTACAATCTCACAAGGTGGTGTAAATTTGAGTCTAGCCAAAATTCGGAAAAGGGGGCAGGGAAAGAAACGGCGGTATACTTCAGGCTCGAGGTCTGTGAGCCGCCTGGATGACGCTGCTGCTGCTTGCATCTCCAAAGAGGAAGAGAGGGCGTTTGAAAGACAGCGCCCAACCACACGGATGCTTTATTACGCCTAAATCTGGCCCTCCTAAAAATAGTGTCTCAAAATGTGAGGCGCAAAATGTTAAATTTATCCCGGAGCACTTGAAATCCCTTTTCTGGGCCATTAAGCAGAGCTCATCTTCTTTCTTCAGAGAGCGACATTAGTGGAAGACGACTTCCAGAAAGAGTGAATCATTAGTCTACTAGAAATAAACATAGATCTAATGTGAGTATTACTTTCATAGATACGCACATTAGTCCTGTTAGCGATTGATGTCCATTTATAGCCAGCAACCTTTTCTTTTCACTCTTCCACCTGCATGGGGTGAAAATGGAAACCTTTTCAAGGCAAAAAAAAAAATATCAGCACAAATCATGGGTCCATTCTGGATGGAAATTGTATGTCATACAGGATAAACAAGTGGCCGACTGAGAACGATCACTGGTTTAAACAATACTGTGATGTAAATCTATCGGTTAGTGTCTGTATTATTTTTGTTCGTTTCTCTCTTTGTATTGTGAATTCAAATCTGATGACAAGTACGATGCACTTTATGAGCGGGACATGCTCCACATTGCACTGTACGTGTGGAATGTATCCCCTGAATGAAAATTATTTATTTTTTAATACTGTACATATATGATGAGAAAAAAAAAAGTACATGAAGAAAATACTTTGTGAAATAAAACACAACAACCACCTGCAGACTGCGTGTTTAATGGCGTCTTGATTGTGCAAGAGGATATGGGTATTGTGATTTACTTTTCACCCTCACTGTCCACTTTATTAGAAACATCCATCTAATCAGCCAATCATGTGGCAGCAGCACAATGCATTAAATCATGCAGATACAGGTCAAGAGCTTTAGTTAATATTCACTATTCATTATTATGCCTTACTGCACATAATAATAATAATAATAATATATGGTGAGTTGCATTCTCCATATATAACATAAATGCAAAAGTTCAGCAGAATCAAGTCTGAAACCAGACCAGCGCTGCAGGGGCGACAGGAACAATCACACTCAGATTCGAACCGCAGCAAATGTGCCCTGTGAGAACACCACCTGAGACGATCACGAGCACACACTCACCCAAACTGGACAGTGGAAGACTGGACAAAGAGCGGTGTGTGTTTTTCTCTAATATTCAGCTGCCCTGTTTGTGTGAGCCCATGCCGATGATCGTCTCCTCTCCTGTAAGGGTTAAGAGTTAGAGATTAAATGAAGTGTAGCAATACTTAAATGGAGTAATTAAATAAAACACTGTGGTGGTGCTGTTACTGAATAAAAATCACTGAGGGGGTAAAGTTATTTTAATTCAGCAATTTACCAAAGATTATCATTTTTAACTTATTAGTGAACAAATTTGTGGGTTTTTTTTTAACAATTTAGTTGCATTTATTGTTGTGGAACATCAACTAAACAACTTCCTGTTAACCTGTTCCTGTTCAGTAACCACCGCTGTTCCTTCTCCAGTATCTCTTTTTTTCTCTCTCTTGAAGTAATTAAGACAACAAATGCAGCTTGTCCTGTTAGCCGAAACCAGAAATGTTCCCATCGTGTTAAAACTCCTCACAGATACAAAGCTCAAACACCGGAGA